>NW_023495731.1:0-66149 GCF_904425465.1 Colossoma macropomum
TAAAGAAATATTTAATTACATGCTGTCCCAGCTCGTTTGGTTGGCTTGAGTTTCTTTATGATTTGTAGCAGACTGTAATGGCTCACAAACATCAGTATAGCTATTTGTCTCAGAATGTTAGCTATCTAGCTAAATTTCATGTATTGTCTAAACATATATGTCTAAAGCATATTTGGTCTTGAGATCTCATATGGATCTTTAAAAGGATGTTGTTATTTGACTTACTCTAAACAAAAGCCTGTTTATGGTCTTTACTATATAATATATATAATATATAATCATCAGAGAATATTATAATAAATTAATTCAATATGAATGCTGATTTTCATGCAGTGTAACATAGTTTGTCGGGTGAAACTGTCTTTCTGCCATCTTTTCTCTCTGTGTTCATTTATGTGCTGCATAAAATGTTGTTTTGTATACTGTTAATTTGCTTTCAGTCATATTTCACCTGATCCTGTTATGTTTTATCACATGTAGTAATGTTGTTCACCTTTTTGCACCATCTGATCCCAGAACAGTCTGTGTTTGGGGTTTGGCAACTGGCTTTGATTACAGAGCTAGTAGGCAAACTTGTTTATTTCAGGAATTTGTATTTGTGATCTAGTGTATTTTCTGGTCTAATGGGTTTCAGTGGATTATATTCTGCTAAGCCTTCACTTTAATATAGAGTATCTAAAATTCAATTTAGTTTGGATCCATTTGAAATGAACCACGTTCTTATGTGTTACTGGCAAACCTTTTATTGCCTTTATGATAACAGTGGCCTAAGAAACAGATAAAGAGATGAACTTTGATAAAGAGATGTACTTTGAGACTCTCTACCTGAGAAATCAAGTGACATCCTTAGAATTTGATTGAGAAGAATCATTTTAGTCATGAGAGGAGCATAAACCACATTGAGAGCACTGTGAGTATCCTTCTAGTAATATTTGAATAAGATTAATTTGCTTTAAACAACAGTCCAGAAGGTTTTAGAACTAGTCTAAAAATCAGAACCTTGCCCTAGAGCTCACTGAGATTATCGATTAGCCTTTTATTGTGCAGCATCTGAAACAGTGCTAGGCCTGACAGATGGATTAGTATTTTACATTATTTAGCACTGACATTGTAAATAACATGAACAGTCTATGCGTTCATATGTCTGTTTGCAGGGTTACGACTGTGAGATATAAAAGGAGACACAAGCTCCAAAATGAGTTCCTCTGGAGAACAGCACACAGAGAAAGACCAGAGGTGAGAGAATAGAGCGTAAATGTTCTCACATTTTCTGTATAGATATCAGTTAACAAAGAGACATCAGACCCATTTCTACTCACCTGGCTATCTGGAGAAAAATGGACAGTCAACATCATCCATTGACCGATAAACAATTTATTTTAGATAGGTGTACTTATTTTATATTAGAGTGAATGTGATGATCAGAGAATAAAAGAATGAATTGATTGTGTAAAGGTGAAGGTGTGTGTAAATCTTTGTGCAGGCTTAGATCATCAAATGATCAGACCATGGGCATAAATGTTTGATTGGCTACTTGATTACCCTTTTGTTGGTGTTCAGGGCATTTTTATGGCATAGTACCAAGTTGGCAGCACAGCAACTGTGGTGTTGGGCACGTCACCACTATAAACACTATTTATTACTTTGTTTTTCAATGTCCTGATCAAGGTGCAGAGTCTGTGAGTTGTAGGTTGTGGTATACAAAAACTAGTATATGTGGTTCTAGACTTTTATATCAGATTACAGCCTACAGTGTTAAAGAAATCATAACAAGATTATGCACACAAAAACAAGAACATATATTAAAAGAAAACTATAGAACAAACAGAAAACTGTGTACATTCAATATTAATAAATTATTATTGTTATTACTTTATTTATTTATTTATTTATTTATGCTACAAATATTTTTTTCATTATAATCCATCATATTTCTTTTCACTGGCAAAAAAAATGCCCCCCTTAAGTCAGACTGCAATCTTTTATGCAAGTTCGGCAATTTTTTTCAAAGGTTGACAGTTTTTATTCACTATGTCAAAATATGCATGGAAATATGTGGATGGAAACTTACCTAGTGATTGGTTGTGTTTCAGTCTGATTCAGCTAAAGAGATCAGACTCACGTGATCCCAGCTGTGTGTCTATGAAGAGTGACCGTTCAATGGAACATCCACTGAAACTCAGCGAGACTGACTGTAATACTGAGTTCAGGTAAAGATAATATAGGGAATATTAAATCAACCAAAGTTACTTCAAATTTTATACATTTGCACATTAAAGACAGAATAAAAATGAAAAAAATAAATCTTCATCACAACTGTAAGCATGTCATAACATTACCTTTTATCATGTAATATTACTTCATATCCAGCATTAATGTATTCTGTGGTGGTGACTTTACATAAAATCTCAAAATGTAATATTTTAAAATGACCACATTCTTGTGTTTTGACCACTGTTAATTGCGTTTTAGTCAGAGTCAGAGAGAGAGATCAAACTCACCTGAACTCAGCTGTGCGTCCATGAAGAGTGACCGATCAATGGAACCTCCACTGAAATTGAGAGAGGGAGAGTTTTCTGTAAGGTAAGCATAGTGTTATTAGTACCGAGTGTAATGTAGAGCATATAACAGTAATGTGGAGATTTATACCTGGAACTGAGTGTAATGTAGAGAATATAACAGTAATGTGGAGATTTATACCTGGAACTGAGTCTAATGTAGAGAATATAACAGTAATGTGGAGATTTATTCCTGGAACTGAGTGTAATGTAGAGAGAATATAACAGTAATGTGGAGATTTATACCTGGAACTGAGTGTAATGTAGAGAATATAACAGTAATGTGGATATTTATACCTGGAACCAAGTGTAATGTAGAGGATATAACAGTAATGTGGAGATTTACACCTGGAACTGAGTGTATTGTAGAGAATATAACAGCAATGTAGAAATTTATACCTGAAACTGGTTTGATAATATGCAATTGGAAAGTTCATGGAGCCACAGCTAATTGTACTGGAAAGGTATGCCGTGCAGGAAGATTTTTCAGGGAATTTTGGCAGGGCAGCATGTAAATGTGACACCTGGGGTTTGGGAGGGGAGGGTACTTTTTTTAAGTGTTCTTATGACAGCAACTGTATGTCTAAGATAATTTTGTTTTGCAGGATAATGTCTTTTTACAGAGTTCAGATCTATTTAGTACAGATTTGTTACAAACTTCAAAAAACTGAAAAATGACAGCAACTAAAATGCTCATCTGTTCCCAACAACTGTCTTTTGAAAATAATAACTTTCTACAATTGGGTAGATTTCACTGCCCTGCATTTATCATTCAGTCTTAATTCAAAGTATATACTGTAATTAGACATGAGTGACTACATTATATGTTTAACCAAAACAAATGTATACGTTGGTCAAAAGCTGCAATGAGGTTTCAATTTCAATTTGCAAGACTCATGATTAAACTGCACAGACTTTTCTAATCATGCCATGAGAGGAATTCAGCTGTAGTGAAACATAACTAACTGATGACCAAATGCAGCTCTAATGCAGTTCTCACTATTCACTTTAGTCCTTCTTTTAGATAGCTTGTGGGTGCATTTGTCAATTACTTCTACATTATATGTAGTATTGTTATGGCGTTTGTATGGGATTTAATCCAGTAAACCGTAGGTTCCTGTTTTTTTGAGAGTCCAAACTGGGAGAGTTGATGCCCAATTTGATTTGTCAGACCACAGGACACTTTTCCATTTCACCTCAGCCCATCTTAAAAGACCTCAGCCCCAGAGAAGATGACGGTGTTTCAGGGTTCTGTTCTGTTGATATATGGTTTCTTATTTGTTCACAGACAGTAGCTTTCAAAAGTGTTGCTGAACCCACACACTGCTTGCTTGCATTGCTCTTTGCCTGTTAATAATTCATTATTCTTTTTTTTCCCCAAAAACTTCATAAGAAACAATGTTAGAAATCACCATATATATTTCTGTATAGTGTATTTGTGTATTTATTAGTGTCTGTTGTGCAGGTATGAATATGCTATAACCCATGTAACCCCATTTAATTCAGTTTTGTGTTTTCCACAGTGTCCAAAAGGAGAAATCAAAGCTGATCTGTGTAGATCATTTGGAGTCCATATTCAAGGTGTGTTTGTACTTGTGTAACTTGTTAGATCATGCAAATGAGTACAGAGTACACTGTTTATTATAAATTTATTATTAAACGTTTTATTTAATTGTGTCAGGATTATTGTTAATCAGCTTTATTTGCAATTCAATCAGTGACATCATATGAAAAAAAATATATATATATCTCTGTAAGAAAATAGTGTGTTCATGATTTTTTTTTAAATTTTTTTCTTAATCAGGATCTGGAGCACAAAATAACCTCTCTGGTGAAGAAAGAGCTGAAGAGGTTCAAGAAGCTGCTGAGTGCAGATTACCCAGCATGCTCTGAGAGAGAGGTGGAGGATGAGGAGGATCACAGCAGTTCCAGAGAGGGGGTGCTGAAGATCACACTGAACATGCTGAGGAACATGGAGCAGACAGACCTCGCTAACACACTACAGAGCAGTAAGAGCTGTGGGCGGGGCTTTATTACATCACTGTAACATTCGAGGAAGAACACTGATCTACACTTACCACACTTCTCAGATTAAGAGAGCTGATCTAGGAGCAGCTTTTACATATTACATCACAATGAACGCAGTCATATGGACAGAAAAGAACTCATATTAGACAAATATTCTGACATATCAAATGGTTATCATAATCTGAAATGCTAAATACTGGCCACTATAGTCTGTACAAATAGGTGACTCATATAGATATAATTCAGTTATAGCTTTCATTCAAATATCTAGTTATTTTGCTGAACATAAGAGAAAAATCACAATTGTTCGAACAGTTTTCACAAATGTTGTACAAACCACATTTAATTTGATCTTATTAATGATCACACCAAAAAAATAATTATCACACTGTTCTTTTTTTAGAGCTCTTCTCTGTGTATCACAAAAAGCTCAAATCAAAACTGATTAAGAAATTTGACAGAATTAATGAAGGAATCTCACAGCATGGAAGATCAACCCTTCTGAATGAGATATACACAGAGCTCTACATCACAGAAGGACTGAGTGGAGAAGTCAATGCTGAACATGAGGTCAGACAGATTGAGACAGCATCCAGGAGACCAGCAACACAGGAGAAACCCATCAAATGCAATGACCTCTTTAAAGACAAACCCATCAGAACTGTGCTGACTAAAGGAGTTGCTGGAATTGGAAAAACAGTCTCTGTGCAGAAGTTCATTCTGGACTGGGCTGAAGGAAAAGCAAACCAGGACGTTCTCTTCACATTTCCACTTCCTTTTAGGGAGCTGAATATGATGAAAGGTAAAAGATTTAGTCTGATGGAGCTTCTTCATAAATTTTTCCCAGAAATAAAAGAACTAAGATTAATAAACTGTGATGCTTACAAAGTCATATTTATCCTTGATGGTCTGGATGAGTGTCGACTTCCTCTAGATTTCCAGAACAATGAGAGCTTGTGGAATGTAACAGATTCAGCCTCAGTGGATGTGCTGCTGACAAACCTCATCAAGGGGAATCTGCTTCCCTCTGCTCTCCTCTGGATAACTTCTCGACCAGCAGCAGCCAATCAGATCCCTCCAGAGTGTGTTGACCTGGTAACAGAGATACGAGGGTTCAGTGACCCTCAGAAAGTGAAGTACTTCAGGAAGAGAATCAGTGACCAGAGCCTGGCCAATAAAATCATCTCACACATGAAGTCCTCAAGAAGCCTCTACATCATGTGCCACATCCCAGTCTTCTGTTGGATCGTAGCCACTGTTCTAGAGAGACTGTTGGGTGAAGCAGAGAGTGGAGAGATCCCCAAGACTCTGACTCAAATGTTCTTACACTTCCTGATCTTTCAGATAAAACACAAGGACCAAAAGTACCATGGAAAATGTGACACTGATCCTCAACAGACTAGAGAGATGATTCTGGCATTGGGAAAACTGGCTTTCCAACAGCTGGAAAAAGGAAATTTGATCTTCTATGAGGAAGACCTGAGAGAGTGTGGCATTGATGTCAGAGAAGTGTCAGTGTGTTCAGGAGTTTGTACCCAGATCTTCAGAGAGGAGTTTGGGCTGCACCTGGGGAAGGTGTTCTGCTTTGTGCACCTGAGCTTTCAGGAGTTTCTGGCTGCTTTATATGCATTTCTGTCCTTCATCAGCAGAGATGGAACAAAACACGTAACCAGTGATCTCTCTGACATTTTCAAAAAGTCAGAAATCTCAGAATTCCTCAAGTCTACAGTGGACAAGTCCTTACAGAGTGAAAATGGACACCTGGACCTTTTCCTCCGCTTCCTTCTGGGCCTCTCACTGGAGTCCAATCAGACTCTCTTACAAGGCCTAATGACACAGACAGGAAGCAGCTCTCACAGCATAGAGGATACAGTCCAGTTCATCAAGGAGAGGATCAAGGAGAATCCGTCTCCAGAGAAATCTATCAATCTGTTTCACAGTCTTAATGAACTGAATGATCATTCTCTAGTGCAGGAAGTTCAAACATACCTGAACAGAGGGCATTATTGTCTCCGTGGAATCAAACTCTCTCCTGCTCAGTGGTCAGCTCTGGTTTTTGTGCTACTGAATTCAGAAGAGGAGCTGGATAAGTTTGACCTGCGTAAATATGACAGATCAGAGCATTGTATACTGATGCTTCTGCCAGTGGTCAAAGCATCCAGAAAAGCTAAGTGAGTATGAAACTGCGCTGGCTGATAACTTAATATAACACTAAATATAATGTAACATTAATATTGAACTTTTGAAAATTAGTCAAATTCACTGAAAAAAATGCACATTTGAAGGTAGAAAATGTCCTTTCTGCTGATGCAGTAAAGCCGTACACCATCATACACCATATTAATAAATCATCATATTGTGTCTATATGTTCTACATTAAATCATGCTCAATCTGAATGAACCTTTATAGAAATTTTATCTGATAAATAAAAATGAGCAATTAGTCTTAAAGTTTAATATCCATCTGGTCCAATTTTATTACATTTTAATCTGTGCCCCACCCACTGCTAAAAGCCAATTGCAACTAAATAAGTAAACCTTTGTTTCCAAGTGATAGTATCACCTGATGTTTCAGTTATTGTTCATTTAAGAGCCAAGGTCGTTTTAAATAAAGTATTAATTTGTTAAAAGA
The DNA here is from genome assembly GCF_904425465.1 of Colossoma macropomum. Lineage (NCBI taxonomy): Eukaryota > Metazoa > Chordata > Actinopteri > Characiformes > Serrasalmidae > Colossoma > Colossoma macropomum. The sequence continues at coordinate 7,219 of NW_023495731.1, forward strand.
CTTTAAGCTAAGGCCATTTTTTAATGGTACTGGCAAGTTCATAGGGCTGCCCAGAGCAGCACAGCCAGTAATGCACAACATTTCTTTGGTGGATTTAGTTTTTGCCCCATGTTAGTGAAAATGTTTGCAGGGTGTATTTTGTCCATATTTCTAGTGGAACACTGCTCATTGCATGTGGCTCAAAAGACTTGTATAACACTGCACATCGCATGGACTGTGACTTCTGGTTGCAGTGACTTTTTTGTCTGGGTGACTAATTCAAAAGAGTAAAAAATAAAATTATAACAATAGAATGTTTCATATAGCTTGTCATTGATACATATTTCAAATAGTGTTTAGGATTATTTGTAAAAATCTATTTTGGTGTATTATTTTAAGATTCCTTTTTTAAGCTCTGATTTTGGTCCTCACCTCTTTGTGCCACAATGCCACATGCATTGAATATGCTGCATACCTCTATTTGTGCCCTTGCTGATGGTCCAATGCACAAAAGGACAGTACTGACCATGAATAAACAAAACAACAATTATCTATTTTTTCATTCTGATTTATTTGTGAATATTGTTTAGAGGCAGGTTTCTAATTTCTATACTGCCAATGTTTGCATGTGTCCAAATGATCATGTCTAAAGGCTATAGTAAATAACAAAGCTGATACAGGCCAACGGTGAGAGTTACAGACTCTGTGTATGTCTGTGTGTGATGTCAGCGTTCTGATATATCATCATATGTCTTCCAGGCTGACAAACTGTAATCTCACAGAGAAAAGCTGTGCATCTCTGGCCTCAGCTCTCAGCTCAGACTCCTCAAGGCTAAGAGAACTGAACCTCAGTAATAATGAACTACAAGATTCAGGAGTGGAGCTGCTCTCTACTGGACTGAATAATCCACACTGTAAACTGGAGATACTGAGGTGAGATCATCAGTTTATTACTGCAAACATAGACCTCTCTCTCTCTCTCTCTCTCTCTCTCTCTCTCTCTCTCTCTCACACACACATTGTTTGCCACTGGCTACATAAGCAAGTGATTGGATGATGAAGTAAATACTATAATTGTCATTACACAACCCACTCAGAAGCCCTGGCTGAACACTGAGGTCCATTCCCTGCTTACATTCAACTTCAGATCAGGTAACAGAGTGACTCTAAGGAAGCTTAGAACAGCCTCACTGCTAGCATTAAGAAAGCCAAGGCCACACTAAAAATACAAGAACAGTTAACCTGTAATAACCCTTGGCATATGAGGCAGGGCATTCAAAATATTAGTGACTACAAGAGGAAAAATTGTGTCATCTGCACCAATAATGCTGCAGGACCTGACAACATTCCAGTGTGTGAGCTTAAAAAGTATGCCCACCAGCTTACTGATATTTTGACAGCCATCTTCAATTGCTGTCCCATCATACTTTAAATGAGCAACCATCATTCCAATGACTGCCACCCTGTTGCACTCACCATGGTATTGGTTTATGATCTGGGTAAGCCTGGTCACAATGGGTATCAGAGCTTGCAAGTGAACAGAAGCAAAAACAACATACATGATAGTGCTGAAACAATGGAAATGTGCAAAATGCTATGGTTCTTACTGTACCAGCCTAAGGATACAAACATTTTTATCACAGGATTCCTCCTGAAAGTCATTGAGTGATCCATAACCAAGTTTAGTCAAATAATCATCACCGCCCTCTCTGTGTGTGTTGTCAGTGTGATTTCATATCATTATTTTTCTCCTAGGCTGAGTCGATGTAATCTTACAGAGGAAAGCTGTGCAGCTCTGGCTTTGGCTCTCAGCTCAGACTTCTCAATTCTGAGAGAATTGGACCTCAGTAACAATAAACTACAGGATTCAGGAGTGGAGCTGCTCTCTGCTGCACTGAAGAATTCACAATGTAAACTGGAGAAACTGGAGTGAGATCATCACTTTATCACTGCAGCTCTTCTCTCTGTCTGTCCCTTTCTTTCTCTTTTTCTTATCCACATTCACACATATTTCATTGCATTTCTCTTAAAGTTGTACCAATTATTGGGCAGTCATATTAATTCCATCATCATTATTGTTAGTCTAATTGTTTTAATAAATATTTGAGCATATTTCATGTAAATGTCCAAAACTATAACAAAGAATGTGCCAAAGATTTAAAAATATTTTAGAGGAATGAGACACACCAGGCTGTGTAAGAGAAAACAGAAGAATTCACAGGATGGGTTATCATTATTATGTATTATCAAATTTTTAACAAATATTTACTGATTCTTTAAAAAAGGTAAACATTAAATGATGATTGATATGGAATGGCTTTAACATTTACATTTCTACCTCTCATACTGTTTATGTGTGTGGGGGAGTGATGCTAATAAGTTGTGTACCATCAATTCTCTCCCAGACTAAGTGGTTGTAATGTCACAGAGAAATGCAGTGCAGTTCTGTCTTCAGCTATCAGCTCAAACTCCACAAGTCTGAGAGAACTGAACCTGAGTTACAATGAACTGCTGAAGGATTCAGGAATGAAGCTGATCTCCGATGGACTGAAGAATCCACATTGTAAAGTAGAGAAACTGGAGTAAGATCAGCACTTTCTCATTGTGTGTATCTGTGTGTTGCATTGAAAAACTCATGCATTTGTTTTGAGTCTTTTGTAATATTTGCTTGTTTAGTAACTAGAAGCTTCATCTTTGGACCCCATCAGAATTCTAAAGCATGCTTATGGATTCTTGACTTTTTCAGAATTAAAGGCTTATTAAACCACTTAATCATAAAACAAGGGTGAAAATGACAATTATTTAACAGTACATGTACTATGATGCCATTAAAACATTATGTCATACCCTGTTTAAAATTCAAAATCTCATTGAATAAGGAGGCCAGCCTGGCACCTGGACAAATGATCTTTAATTCTTTTGCATGCAGTTTCACAGAGAAACTGAACTGACATAGTCGTAGTTATGTAGGCCCAGGCACAGAGCTGCTTTGGACAGCAGCCAACAATAGGAGCCAAAAAGCATAGATTTGATAGAAGTGAACATGTAGAGATGGACAGAAGTTGTTCTAATGTGTCATCATTTTTCTCCCAGACTGTGTGGTTGTAATCTCACAGAGGAAGGCTGTGCAGCTCTCTCCTCAGCTCTTAGCTCAAACTCCTCAAGTCTAAGAGAACTGGACCTGACTGGCAATAAATTGCAGGATTCAGGAGTGAAGCTGCTCTCTTCTGGACTGGAGAATCCACACTGTAAACTGGAGAAACTGGTGTAAGATCATCACTTTATCTTTGTGTGTCAGAGTATATGAGTGAAATGCAGTGGCAGTAATTTCCTCTACCTGCTAAAAGCATTCTGTAATCACTCTACTGCAGTTTTTATTGCCCATTTAACACAAGTGAGAAAGAACACTGCAGTTTTTTTTTATTTTATTTACTGCTCCACACCTGTTCCATTCTTACTGAAATATATTTATGTTAGACATTGTGAATGTTTGGACAGGCCACTTCATACTACATAATTAATTTAGCAAACAAAATTTTCTATACATTTTCTGTCACAACTCAGAAAACTGCTGTGTCAACAAATTGACTTGACCTACTTTACCACTCACACAGCAAAAATGTACAACATGAAAGAGAAATTGTATGCATTTGCATGCAGAGCTAGTGAAATAGGCTTAGTTGGATGAAGTGGCATCTATGTGTGTGTGTGTGTGTGTGTGTGTGTTTGAGTGTGTATTGAACTGTAAGTGTGAGGAGTTTTTTTCCATCTTTCTGCAGGCTGTATAACTGCAGTATTACATATGAAGGCTGTGCTGCTCTGGCTTCAGCTTTAAAATCAAACCCTTCCTCTCACCTGAGAGAGCTGGACCTTAACTGCAATAAACCAGGAGAGTCAGGAGTGAAGCTGCTCTCTGATCTACTGGAGGATCCACACTGTAAACTGGAGAAACTGTAGTGAGTTGCTGACTTACTGTCTCTTCATACAAACACACACACACACCCTAAACCTAAGTCAGGAGTGAAGCTGTTCTAGATATGTGTACAAGTGATTTAATTACTTGATTAATAGATGAATAGATGTTGAGTAACTTGTTATTTGATTAATAACAATTTCAGAAAATACAAATACTAGAAATGATTTGACACACAGATTATACATTCTGTAAAATGAAGACAACATACCGATGGAAGATTCATGAGGGGGTTCAATAGTAGCAAGACATGCCCTTTAAAGATTTTCTCTTGATTTATAAAACTTTTTTTCTTGATTTATAAGAACTGAACTGTCTATGTTTCCTGTTCATAACTGTGTGCAATTTCATACATTACCCTGTTTATGATAAACACACAGATGTTGTTTAGTTTCCCCCAGTTGACACAGATTGTGGGTGATTCTTATTGTTTGGGGTGTTCAGTAAACCATGTTATGTTTCAGCTGTATGTGTTTGTCTGATATCTGATTGACATTAATATGATGTTATGTCTGATGATCTTTTATTCTCTCTTACAGCATCTGAGCACCAGCCAGCTGTTTGCTCTCAAACACAGAAGGTTATGAGGAGAGAAGTCTTAGTACAAACACACACATACACACACACTCAGTATATGGTTCTACACATCAGTGTGTGTGTTTGGGCTGTTAGTGGTCAAATCTGTGAAAACTGCTGCAGCACATGACTATGTGATCTCCCCATGACATCACCATCAAACCCCTCATGCTGTTCAATGATCCCACAGTGACGAGAGATGATGAGAATGTGTACAGGAGCGAGGAGCACCAGGTGTCAGGCAACCAATGGAAATGTAGATATATGATTATTGGTTTTAGAGACTGAGAGAGAGACTGTTTCATTCTGCTTAAACAGACAGGGTACACCATGACTAGATTTAATGTATACTGACTTTACCTACTGAGATGTATACTGTATAGATGTATACTGATGTATACTGACTTTACCTACTGAGGATGTTTTGGTTTTAAGCTACAAAAAATAAATCCTCCTTGTAGTTTGACTTAAAAAATTGTGTGTGTGGTTATATGTTTTCATTTCTTTCACATGTAAATGATGTACATTTGATCATAAATGTTAGTGAATTATTTTTCAGTGGTGAATGCTGTGTTCCAGTATCAGGTCCAGTCCTTTGTTCCTCAAGTCCATTTCTGGAGGACACCCCACTGTACTTAAGTGTTCTCCTGCTCCAGCACTGTGCTGACTATGAACTAGTGACCAGGGGTGGAAACATTTGGGAGCTTCAAGTCACAAACTGGCACATAGGTGCTCAGTGTTAGATTCAGTCCTTACAGTCTCTAAGTTATTTGTAACATTCAGGCTTCTCCTGCTTTGTCTTTCTTTGTTTCTGTGTGTCTGCCTTTGTTTATTTTCTCACATTTGTTTACATCTACCATGTGCTTTTGTTGTTTTGGTCTGTCTCCTCCCATGTCATCTGTCCCACCTGTGTGTTGTCTGTAGCCCCACCTTCTCATTAGCCCCAGGTGTTTCTCATGTGTTCTTTGTCTATTTATTTGCCCTGGTTTGGTCTGTTCCTTGCTTGGCATTGTTTGTAGTGTGTTTTATTGATTATTAGTTTGAGTTGTTATTCCTATGCATTTTGTTCTCTGTTCTTTGCTTTTGGTGGTTCTTTTTTTTTTCTTTAGTGCTTTCCTAGTTTTACTTTTCTTTTGCTTCTTTTGTTCACGTTTGCATCTTGCCTTCTCCTCTTATTTGGCTTCCAACACGTTACATTATTGGACTGAGGAAAAATGAGAGAGCTATTCAGCAGCTTTGTTTAAAATCTAAAAGTTCTTGTTTTTGCCAACATTATGTAGATAAAGAAGTTAAAGAAAAAGCAAGTTACTTACTGAGAAGACTAGAGGGATGAGACTTTAAAAAGGGTTTTGAGGTTCACCCATTTAATTAAATCTTCAGTGAAGACTTTGGTTATGAACATAGTATTGAGAAACTGGTGTTAAAAATGTTTAATCAATAAACTATAAACTATACATTTACACAATTTTACCTCAATTTGATTGGCTGAAAGACTTTAATAATATTTAAGTCTAAATGCATTCAGATTGTGGAATATAATTTAACACTGCGTTATTAAATGTAATCTAATTTTAATCATTATAAAATCCATTATTGTAAGTAATCATTAAGATCACTTCTTTGAATTCATGTAGAAGTGTCTCCCAGGTGAAGAGCTGTACAGATAAGTATAAAATATGTTAGGCAGTGTTTTGTTAGTCTTTATCAGGATAAACTGGTTCTCTGCTATTTTCTAGACTTTGGATTAATTGATGTGATTTGGCCAATTGACAGAAAAAGGGAGGGCCTTGTAATCTGCCACACTTCTCCAGTATATCTGTTGATTACAGTCAACATTTAGTGATTTTATGTGTGTGTGTTGTTAGTATTTGTTATAGAAACCTTATCAGTTTTCACTGATAACATTCTTTCTGTTCGTTATTCCAAGGTGTACTTTCACCTGCTCTGCATGCAGCTGTGCTGTGATTGGTCAAGTAACATCAACTCACTTCCAGAAAGAAAGGAAACAGAACAAACACTGGACTTTCCCTTCAGGAAACTAAACCAGTCCAAACTTGCTTAAGTAAAAGTAAAACTCAACAGCCTCATTTTGTGAGATGAGAAACAAAGTTTCCTATTAAAGAAAGACTATGAGTATGTAAATGTGAGCTGTAGTTTCTGAATGATATGAATCTGTGAATAATGATGTGCAGTAATTTAGAGATGGTCACTGGCATTGAAGCTCACGTGTGGTCTGAGCAATGGTGGATTAAAGTGATTAGGGGCCCCTAAGCTGCATTTTAAATGGTCCCCACAACCCCCCAACACACAAACATCCTCCCAATCCTTTACCAGACAAAAGAAAATACAGAGAGAAAATGCTACTGCCAGGTGAAACGAAAAAACAGAATGATAAGAGTCACATTTGTGAAAAGTCCCATTTGAAAAGTAACCAAGTACAGTAATGTAGCTGATAAATCAGTACACAGCAAATCTGCGAGGTAATTTCGAAACAAACCATACACTGGAAAAAGGTGCAGTTGAGATCTAACTCCTTCGGTGAGAAAAAAAACTTCTCAACTTTAGAATGTTTTCTTTCTTGTATGATAAAACAGCAGCCAATCCTTTAGACAAGGATTAAGAATTTTTTTTGCTGTTTATGATGATGTTTTGATACAGTTCTGGACCTAGTATATCCACATCTATTAATCAATTTTAGTGCCGGAATGCTGGATCTGAGCTGTAGAAACGGGAGCTGCTGTGGCTGTCAGCATCTTTTTCATTCCCTCTTCTTCAGCGTCCATTAAAGTCACCTCCGCTGCAGCAGTTGGGGTTGTGGAGGTGTTAGCAGCTACATCGATCAGACATAACATTTATGAGCACCTCCTTGTTTCTGCGCTCATTGTCCATTTTATCAGCTCCACTTACTATATAGGAGCACTTTGTAGTTCTACAGTTACAGACTGTAGTCCATCTGTTTCTCTGCATACTTTGTTAGCCCCCTTTTACCCTGTTCTTCAGTGGTCAGGACCCCCATGGACCCTCACAGAGCAGGTACTATTTGGGTGGTGGACTATTCTCAGTCCAGCAGTGACACTGAGGTGTTTAAAAACTCCAGCAGCACTGCTGTGTCTGATCCACTCAGACCAGCACAACACACACTAACACACCACCACCACGTCCGTGTAATGTTTCCGATAGCTCTGCCTCTGTCTAGTTTTCTTTGTTTGATTCAGCCTGGCTTTTCATTATCGCAAATACTGTAGTTTGCATCAAGCCTAGTGTTTGAGTTTGCCACATCTAACCCTCATAGTGTTTAGCCAATATATATTTAATAGACCTTTCCAACACAGTTACAATCCCTGTGTGGGCGTCTAGTCTGAAGCCTAGGGTAGCCTGTGCATAAATCCACCCTGTGGTCTGAGGATGTGCTTAAATGTACACCGTACCATATGGATGACTTTGAGGCATGTACAGGTGTGAGATCTGTCTGCCACACCGAAATAATGAGTTTCAACCATTACTGGGGGCTGTTACCATGCTAACTTGGTGAACTTGAAAGTTTTGTAACACAGGTCTCATTTACTCATTTACTAATCACTACTTTATGTTTTATTAGCATTTCATATACTGTTCCAGCTTTTTTGAAATTGAGGTTTGCATAATCAAAGTGTAGATAAATTTTAAACTCCACTTGTTTTTTCCTCACCCAATCGCGTGTCCTTAAAAAGTGAACACACAATGAACCAATGAATAAGAGTGTTTGTTTTACTGATGTGAGGCAAGAATGATGTAGGGAATGTAACTCAGGACAGCACATTAATAGCTAGTTTGTAATTAGATTATAAATTAGAGTATGTATTAAGCACATACTTTGAATGTAGTTAGAAGCAAAGGACATTAAAAACAATAAGACAATGTGCATTGTCATATAGGCTTAAGTATGTCTTAAGTCTGGCTAGAAACATTTCAGTTAAATATAAATGAGTCAGTATGCACATTTTCAGCCCCCAAAAATTAAAACTTAATTAATGTTGACATATTTTCAGTTAATTTTGTGTATAGAGGGAGCAGGAAATATACCTAACTTATTATTTTTATCTACTTTGTGATTTTATAATTACACAAACTGACACGCAAATGTTGTAACATATCTGGTTGTGAATTTACTGGATTTACTGGGCCTGTTTTTGATTTCCTGGCCGGGTGACCAGGGTCCTTTCTGTGTAGAGTTTGCATGTTCTTCCCGTGTCTGTGTGGGTTTCCTCCAGGTACTCTGGTTTCCTCCCTCAGTCCAAAGACATGCAGTCAGGCTAATTGAAGATGCTAAACTGTCCCATGTGTATGTCTGTGTGTCTGCCCTGGGACTGAGGCAGCATTGTGGCTAATAGGACTGCTGTACAGTTTAATTTATGATCATATATATAAAAAAAATTGTCATCTCTCTCACAGACTGAGGATGAACAGGAAAAATCCAATGCCAGAGATGGGAACATGAAGCATTCAGACCTCGCTAACCCACAAAGAGCAGTAAGAGCCATTGCTTCATATTTATCACATTTCTTTTCGTAAATCTGTCATTTCAGTTGCATAAAATACAAATGTAATTTTTTCAATAATTTGATGCTCAGGATCATGATCATGGAGTCAGATGTTTATTATTACATTTTCTCATGTTTAATAGAGCTGATCTTACTTATGGAGAAATGTAAAAGAAATTAATGAAGGAATCTCCCAGAATGGACCATCAACACCTCTGAATGAATGGAGAGGTCAATGATGAACATGAGACAGCATCTAGGAGTATCATGAGACAGCATCTAGGAGACCCATCAAATCTTATGCTTAATTTAGTTATTTATAGTTTAATTTTGCTATGTTATTGGCAATTAGACTAGCTAGTAGCTGCCTGCTACTTAAAGCTGCTGTACAGCCAAATGGCCTACATGTGGTCAGACAACTTACCTTTCTCTCAATTTTATCCCCCTCAAAATTAGACTCTCCACTCTCTCCACTGCTTCTCTCTAGTTCTTTGCCCCCTAGTGGCCGGGAGCATTTCCTGTGTAAGCAACCCTTAAAGGCAGCATTTTGTAAATATTTTTTTTTTTTTAGTTAATTCTGTTGTGTCCTGGCTTATTGCGTCAGCGCTGTGACTTTTTGTCTTTTCAACAAATGCAGCATTTTAAATGCTTAATTTCTGGTAATGTATTTGTGTTCTCACTTATGTATTTGTGTTCTGTCTTTTGTATTTGCATTTGCACTCACTTAATGCTGTTGTTATATGACTCATTGGGCCACCGTAGAGATTTCATCTCTAATATCAAATTCCTCCTCTCACCTCAGAGAAGGCCAATAATCCATGAGAGTTAGGAGTGAAGGAGCTCTATGATCTGCTGGAGGATCCACACTGTAAACTGGAGAAACTACAGCGAGTCATTATTGATATACATAGACACACACACAGTAACAGCACATTGTATGTGATGTGTGTAGAAGTGTGTATGAGTACAGATTTAAATTTAGTACAGATTAATGTCTGACATCTGACTGTAGTTTGTGTGTGTTTGTCACACCTCCCACTGAGTGGGATCAGTTGAGTTCATGGACTGTGTAAAGGACTCCCACAAGCCTTTGGAAGATCATATGACTTCCCTCAGTTCACCATCCACCAATGAACATTCACTCCTACACTCCTCCTCACTGGAATTCTGATCTCACACAGCTGTTTATCATCTCTAGTCATTAGCTAATCAGTATTTAAGCCCAGGCTGTAGACTAGCACTTTACACAGTATTGGCAACCTTCCTTGTTGCAGACTGAGTGGTCTGTCTTTGTTAAGCCTTTTTGTGTGACTTTTTTGTGTTTTTTGACCTACACTTTTTGTGTTTGCCCTTATCGGTTTGTTTGCTGTGATTATTCTGATGTTACGACCCAGTGTAGGTCAGGCAACAACGTGAAAAAAAGAGACCTCTGTGCCCTCCCAGTTCCCCAGGTCACACATACAACCAGTTTTGCCATAATAACAAGTTGGCTTTATTTTCAAGAGTTCAAGGCTTTAGACAATTATGAAACAGTAGGGGAGGGAAGGGTAAAATAACAAACAAAAACACAGCTAACTTAAGTTTAGGAAAATATAACTTAACCTAACAAACAAAAAGAAAATCAAATACAGTTTAAAACCTAACTTCCTTGCTAAAGCAAACCAGGAGAAAAAGCCAACAAAAATAATCCCCTTTTCCCCAATGAGAGTTTATATACAAGAGCTACACATGTCTGGGCAGCCACATTAGCTGAGTGTTTACAGTATACTTCAATGAAAGGCTAACAATATGAGCTTTACGAAAACCTCAACAACAAACAACAAAGCACCAATAAACCATACACCAGTAGCCAAGCTCTCACACCAACACAGCTCTATAGCAGTGTCTGGTCAGGGAACCAGGAATACAACGGAAGCCACGTCAGAAGCAAAGCACTGCACTTCCTCCTGGGTGTCTCTTCTTTATAAGTGGCTCCCCCTGGTGGTGGCTCAGTGCATCTACCCTCAGCTCTGTAATAAATACAGAAGACACACTATGAAAGAAACATTATGACCCATAGGTTCATAACACCGATCTCTTGGTTTTTTGAACTGGACTGATAACTGGTTCACTCTCTTGATGTTCCTTTGGTTATTAAGCTCTCTGGTTTTTATCTTGACTGTTACGACTATCCTCTTTGTGATTCTCCTAAACCTCGAAATAAACCACCACCTTGTTTTTTTAATCTGCAAATGTCTGAATTGCGTTCATGCCTTATGTTTCTCTCCTCTTCTCTATCCTACAGCATCTGAACATAATACAGCTGATCTGCTGTCTTGAAGTCACACACACACACACAGTGATTTATTGATAATATAACAGTTTTACTTCCTTCTCGTATTTAAAATTAGTAGTTTAAGTTCAAGTTTGATTCTCTTTTATGTTTAGTAATCTACAGTGTTGCATTTGTAGTACATGCACTTTTAACTATTTTAGTTTAATTCAAAATTGCTGCATTTGCTGAAGGACCTTTTCCTAATACGAGACCTTCGGCTCTAAATACTTTTGTAAGGAGATTATGAGAGGCAAGGAAGGAGCAACTTTTGCACAACTGGACAGACTTTTCTTTGTCCACCTCAGCTTTTTTTTCTGAAAATTACTGATTTGCTTTATTTTTCTTTTGACTTTAAGCCTCAGGCCTACATACAGTCTGATCTCCTCTTCTGCCCTTTAATGTTTCTGTGTAGCACATGTATTATTGAATGCATGATTGTTTATACTGTCTGCATTTATCCTGTGCCATTTCTTTCTAACATGCAAAGTAAGATCCATCTTTTATTAGTTGGGTCATTCTCAATTTGGAGGGGAAACCATGTTGCAAAGGTTTCAGGGCTTAAAGAGATGCTTAAAATATTAGGAACAGCTCCAAAAGTCAGTATGTACATTTACACAGTTGACCTAAGATTAAATAACACTTTTCCCTCATGATTCTCTAATTTTTCTTTTTTTTTATCCTGTTTCATAGTCGCTCTGCATGTGGAAAACTGCTTGTCACAAAACCCATTTTCAACATTTGAGAAACCATTTATAATATAAAACAATATTTTAAGAGGTTTAACTTAGGGATTTGTACAAAACAGATTACGTTTACTTTTTTATATCATTAATGTTTTACTACATTTAAAAAATATGTATTTTATTTTAAAAAAGTCATTTGTCACAGAGATTTTGGTCTCTGGTGTTATCAGGACTCTTATTTTACATTTTAACACAGTATTTTCAGCTCTATTAAACTGCTTCTTTGGGTCATCAGAGAGGAAGCATCTCAAGGCATGAGAAGGCGAGTCACACTCGCTTACTATATTTCATTAATTTATTAATAATTTTATTTATCAGGCAGGACATAACTTCTATGTGTCACTGGTGTTTTGTGCTTTAATGGCTCAAAATAATGCCACATTTCATTTTTATTACTGATTTGACATAGTTCACAAGGTCACTTGATCAACCAATGAGTCGGCCAATTTACAGAATCCTCAGTTTTAACTAGAATGTCACTGGAGTCACCGTCACTGGTGTTACACCATATTCATACAACACCAGACTGTAGAATATGTTTGGAATCCAGCTCCTTTCTGCATATATGATAATAGGAGATGCTGATGGACATAATAACATTATTTAGTTTAGGGATGAAAGAAATTGATTTTTTTTAAATATATCCACCTGAATTTCTGCTCCAAATGGAGAATGACTGACTTAATTAATGCCAGTGCAAAGGTATATCAGTTATTTTCTCTGTTGCTTATTATCTGGTTCCCTGCATTTTATAGAACAGCAGTGAGAAAAGGACTTGCTGGGTGTAGCAGAGACACTGCATCAGATCTTGAGATGGCAGTTTCATTATGAAGCCAAGCAATTGTTTTAAAAATGTTTTCTCCACACACACTGCTTTGAGCAGTGACGTGTGAAAGAATTTGAATCTTTTTTGTTCAGTTAACCTAATGAACTGATTTGCGAATCAAACCAAAACAAGTGTTTGTAGAATTTGTACACTTTTATGCCAATGCCATATGATAAAAGATTCTAATAAACTGTTTAAAAATAAACATAAATTGGAAAATAGGATTTTACAATATTACATCATAAAGTCATAACATAACGAACTCTACTAGCACATATTGAGACCACCTGTTTGAGACTGCTTGTGTTTTACGCTGCTATATATGTATGCCATGTGTATAATAGACCAACAGGTGGTGCTGTGTTTAGAGAGTTGGATTAGACTTATTAGTGAGCACAAGAATTGCTGGTTCTAAATAAACGTAACTGAAGTGAAACCCTATAAATGTTCTGATCCAGGAAGCCACTGTGGTGTGAGTTGAATGTTTTTTAATTTACAGAAAGCCGGCTGCAGTCAAAACATGTATGACAAATGTTATACAAAACTGTGTCCTGTGTAACATGTAGATGATGAAGCAAAATTCCAGCATTTTACCAGTTTAAAGGTGGTTCTGTAAAACACTCTTAGTCCTTTATACATAAATACCCCTAGTCTCTGTAAAAACACACTACACACTACAGTGAACAGGCTGTAAAACACGCTAACCTACTGTACTAGTCTCCTACCTGACTGAGGAACTGTCTCTGATCTGGGAGCAGCTCGCTCTACCCAGATGCTGATTTAAGAGGAAAAGCTGCACTGTTCTCAGGTCAGTAGTTGTAGGTTATTTCCACCAGTTGTGAATATATATATATATATAGAGGCAGTAGGATAGAGTACAGTAAACACATCTGTGCTTCATTCATTCAGAGCTGTATTAGGTTCAGCACTGCTGTGAATAAAATATGTAGTTGAACCTGATTGTAGAGTCTCCACCAGAATGATGAGATAAACTGAACAGGACAAAGTGGTTCAGAACAGAGCGAGAGAGACTCTGAGCAGGTCATCATTTTATGGAGAGAGAAGAATAAATCTTATCCAGAAGAAACACAGTGAGTATCTGACTCTGTACTGGAGTTTCTGAATCAGCACTATAGGTGCTGTTAACACAGAAAGATTAACCATTAACACTAAATAGTTCAAACTTGAAAAGCTCACAATTAGAGCGGGGCATGGGGGTCTTTTTCTTAGAAAAAAAAAGAGTAATAATGACACAAATACCACCATTTACTTTCTGACTCTGCAACCACTGACAGTTCAGTTAGACAATGGAAACTTCCACTCCAGCTCACACTGATCCTGTCCAGACCAACATGACAGCTCATATGGGAGGAAGTATCTGTGCTCCTGTTCTCCATGGAAATAATATTCAAGGCCAAGATACAGTTATAAATATACATGGAGGTAAGTGGCATAGTATAAAGTACAGTATGCTAATGAATGGATCTGTTTGTCCAGCTGAGTAGAATCGTATAAAAGCTGTATGCTGTAGGCAACAATTTGGTTCACTGATTGCTATTATACATAAAATGAAAATCAATCATACAACAAGTATTGTAGTTCTGTGTCCATGCATCCTCCTGGCTAGGTTTGAGTTCTTTATTCCTTTCCGTTTGAGTGGCAGCTTGTTGTCTTTTTGTGCATTTTTAAATAATGTTGACAAAATTCTGACTTTTTAAGTTACCTCTTTTTCAGGCCAAGAAGTTTCCAGTTCCAGCACAGTCCAGGCTGGAGACTCTTCCAAGACTCCTGCTCTCACTGAAGGTAATATCTGTATGTGATTAAGAAGATATAAACCCTATAATACCCTAAAGAAATATTTATTCAATTTAAAAGCAGTGCAGGTTGTTATAGCTATAGGAGTGGGCAAAATTAACTTCATCAGAATGTATTGTTTTACTTTGAATTATTAAATAACTTAATATAGCATCAAAGTAATGTGAAATATGGGAAACATAGTCCTTTAAGTGACTGCTCTTTTATTGAACATTGGCAAGGGGGGACTGCTGCTCAGTGCAGAGATAGGCAAGTGCTCAGTAGCCACTCACTTTAACTTTGTGGAAGACTCTAGTCCCCCACTATCTCACCCACAGTCCAACACAGAGTAACACAACACACAGGCACCTCTCTATGCTAAAAACAACAACATATACACATTGCATTAAAGCCCAAGTAAAGCAAGAAAGTTGGTATTTACAAGTAATTACCATTTTTTTTCATGTGATATCACTTTCTTAAGTTTTTTATCAAACATTAAAATATTTTTTATTGTTCATGTCCTTATTAGATTTGGTCATTGTATATAAACAAAACCTGGAGAAGAAATATCGCAGCATTGATGAAGGAATCACACAGCATGGAAAGTCAACCCTTCTGAATGAGATCTACACAGAGCTCTACATCACAGAAGGAGGGAGTGGAGAGGTCAGTGCTGAACATGAGGTCAGACAGATTGAGGCTACATCAAGGAGACCAGCAACAGAGAAGAAACCCATAAAATACAATGACCTCTCACAAGACAGACCCGTCAGAACTGTGCTGACTAAAGGAGTTGCTGGAATTGGAAAAACAGTCTCTGTGCAGAAGTTCATTCTGGACTGGGCTGAAGGAAAAGCAAATCAGGACATTTTCACTTCCTTTTAGGGAGCTGAATTTGATAAAAAAAGGGCTCAGTTTAATGGAACTTCTCTATTGCTTTTCCCCAAAAATTCAAGAATTAAAGGCAATAGACCATGAAGCTTACAAAGTCATGTTCATCTTTGATGGTCTGGATGAGTGTCGACTTCCTCTAGATTTCCAGAACAACGAGAGCTTGTGGGATGTAACAGATTCAGCCTCAGTGGATGTGCTGCTGACAAACCTCATCAAGGGGAATCTGCTTCCCTCTGCTCTCCTCTGGATAACCTCTCGACCAGCAGCAGCCAGTCAGATCCCTCCTGAGTGTGTTGGCATGGTAACAGAGGTACGAGGGTTCAGTGACCCTCAGAAAGAGGAGTACTTTAGGAAGAGAATCAGTGACCAGAGCCTGGCCAATAAAATCATCTCACACATGAAGTCCTCAAGAAGCCTCTACATCTTGTGCCACATCCCAGTCTTCTGTTGGATTGCAGCCACTGTTCTATAGAGAGTGTTGGGTGAAGCAGAGAGTGGAGAGATCCCCAAGACTCTGACTCAAATGTTCACTCACTTCCTGATCTTTCATATCAAACAAAAGGACCAAAAGTATCATGGAAAATGTGGCATTGATTTTCAGCACACTAGAAAGATGATTCTGGCACTGGGAAAACTGGCTTTCCAACAGCTGGAGAAAGGCAATCTTATCTTCTATGAGGAAGACCTGAGAGAGTGTGGCATTGATGTCAGAGAAGTGTCAGTGTACTCAGGAGTTTGTACCCAGATCTTCAGAGAGGAGTTTGGGCTGGGGAAGGTGTTCAGCTTTGTGCACCTGAGTGTTCAGGAGTTTCTGGCTGCTTTATATGCATTTCTGTCCTTCACCTGCAAAGATGGAACAACACAGCTGACCACTGACCTTTCTGATATTTTCAGAGAGTCCAAACTGTCAGACTTCCTCAAGTCTACAGTGGACAAGGCCTTACTGAATAAGAATGGACACCTGGACCTTTTCCTTCGCTTCCTTCTGGGTCTCTCACTGGAGTCCAATCAGACTCTCTTACGAGGCCTACTGACACTGACAGGAAGCAGCTCTCACAGCAAAGAGGAAACAGTCCAGTACATCAAGGAGAAGATCAGGGAGAATCCCTCTCCAGAGAAATCCATCAATCTGTTCCACTGTCTTAATGAGCTGAATGATCATTCTCTAGTGCAGGAAGTCCAAACATATCTGAGTAGAGAAGATTATTTTTGTCTCAGTGGAGTCAGTCTTTCTCCTGCCCAGTGGTCAGCTCTGGTGTTTGTGTTGCTCAACTCTGGAGATGAGTTGGATGTGTTTAACTTGAGTAAACATGATCCTTCAGAGGAATGTCTTCTGAAGCTGCTGCCAGTGATCAAAGCATCCAGAAAAGCTGAGTGAGTATTTTCTATCATAAATATATTTAAGCGCAATACTGTTTTTTAATTTACATTCATTTTAATGTAACACAGAATTATGCAGCTCTTAATTGTAATGCAGTTAATCAACTTTCTACATTATCATCATTCCTTTTCCAGACTGCATAATTGCAATCTTACTGAGAAATGCTGTGCAGCCCTGTCCTCAGCTTTCAGCTCAAATTCTTCAAGTCTGAGAGAGCTGGATCTAAGTAACAATAATCTGTAGGACTCAGGAGTGGAGCTGCTCTCTGCTGGACTGGAGAATCCACATTGTAAAATAGAGAAACTTGAGTAAGATCATAATTTTGCACAGATACACATGTACATGCATTTCATGTCTTTTCATGTTATCACTAAAGCTGGAGCAAATTTGAAAACTTGAACTGAACTTGAAACTGAAGACTCAAGACAAAAAATCAATAAACATTAATATTTTTATTATTTACACCACAGGTATGTTAAAAATACAAATTCAGCGTATCTAGAACAATTTTCATTTCCTCCAGAGGCAGTAGAGACCTATAACATCTATTCAAAAATAGTTTGACAAAAAAATGCAGCACAGAAAGTCCTTGCCATGATTAATTAAACCAGGACTGTTTCAGTTTCAGATGATGGATCGGCACTCAAAGTGTTCAATGTTAACAAAAATGAAAGAAAAATTGACAATTTGTCAATTGCCTGTTGACAATTTAATGTCAATCATTGATAATTATCAATAAATCAGCAAATGGTCCCAGACATAATTATCACTAGCTCATATTTCCTCCTGCACGCTCACTCAGATTTAGCTTTTACATTTACAACTCTACAATTCATAAAGTTTGTCTGTCAGTGTTCTGGTATATCATCATATCTCTCCCAGGCTGTGTAACTGTAATCTCACATTGAAAAGCTGTGCAGCTCTGGCCTCAGCTCTCAGCTCAAACTTTTCGAGTCTGAGAGAACTGGACCTGAGTTACAATAAACTGCTGCAGGATTCAGGAGTGGAGCTGCTCTCTGCTGGACTAGAGAATCCACATTGTAAACTTCAAAAACTGAGGTTAGATTACTTCATCACTGTGTCTGTAGATCACTGGAGTAATGAACTAAAGTACTATATCTTTATTTGTGACATTCTCGCAAACTTACATCAAATTTAAATTAAACTCAGAAATAGTCACTTTAATATTTAGAACTCTGCTTGTAATACTTTGTGTTTGTGTATGTGTATGTGATCTCAGTATTCTGATATATCATCATTTCTCTCCCAGGTTGTGTGAGTGTAATCTTACAGAGAAAAGCTGTGCAACTTTGTCTTCAGCCCTCAGCTCAAACTCCTTACGTCTGAGAGTGCTGGACAGAGAGTGGCAATAAAATACAGGATTCAGGAGTGGAGCTGCTCTCTGATGGACTTAAGAGTCCAAACTGTAAACTGGAGAAACTGGGGTGGGATCACTTTCTTTTCAGGAAAGCTTTCTTAGACAAAGAGAATTGGTGACACTTTTGAGTGGTTCTTTTTTTTAAATGAAACAAACACTCAATGGACACAAAAATATGAGAGTTAGGATTAGACTTCGGGTTGACGTTAAGGTTAGGGTTAGGATTATGGCCAGGGTTAGGAGTAGGGTTTGGTTTGAGGTTGTTAAGGTTAGGATTATGGCCAGGGTTATGGTTCAGTTTTGGGTAAGGTTGGGTAAGGTTAGGTTTTGTGTAATGGAAGCAACATTAACAATATATCTACTTAACATAAGTAATGTATCAACAGCACATCTTCAAGATATTTACTTTAATGTATTCAGATACTGTACTACTACTACTTCACTGATATGTTGTGGATTTGTTACTGATAATTTGAGAGTTTATTAATCATCTACAAAGGACCACTCCAAATAAAGTGTTCCCGAGAATTTGAGGGGGAGAGAAATCTTGAATCTACATTTCTTTATTTTGCTTGCTGCATTTGTGTGTGTTTACCTGTGTGCATGTGTGTTAAGTATGAGGAGTTTTTCTCCTTCTCTTTGCAGGCTGTATAACTGTCGTGTTACAGATGAAGGCTGTACTGCTCTGGCCACAGTTTTCAAATCAAACTTTTCATCATACCTAAGACAGCTGGATTTAAATCTCAATAAAATAGGTGAGTCAGGAGTGAAGCTGCTCTCTGATCTACTGGAGGATCCAGATTGTAAACTGAAGAAACTACAGTGAGTTACTGACTTACTGTCTCTACACACACACACACACACACACACATACATTTACAGCTAAGTGAGGCTATATTTGGGTTGATTCAGTGTCTTTTGTTTGTATCACTTTTATCTTAAAATAATAGCTCTGTTATCTGCCTTGGTGTCTGTGTACAAGTCCATGTACATGTCTCTGAGCTACATTTATATTAAGTTTGATAGCTAAAAGTGATGCCTGCTTATGTCTTTTTATTTTTCTCCTATTACCTTTTTTACAGCATCAAGACAAAATTTAGTTGACTTGCTGAGAATCTAACACACAGAAAAATGAGGAGAGGACGAAGTCTGATAAAGTACACTTTTTTGAGCATAATTTCACCAATAAAGAACCAGCTACTCAATTAACCATGAGAGTGGGGAAGAGAATCTTTTTAGAGCAAAATACTGGGAGAGAGAACCAGTCACTTAAAAAATAAAGCTTCGAGGAAAGTTCACCTTTCAGCAGGACAGTGATTCAAGGCTAAACATCGGAGTAGCTCAAACAACAACCGATCAATGGCTGAGTCAAAACCAGTCCACAAGTGTCATCCAACTATGCTAAACAATCTACTCCAAATCTGAATAAAAGAATGTATGATGTGGAATAATTTGTAGATACAGCCTACAGGTCTTGCATACCTGTTGGCAGATGGCTGACCTGTAAAATGTGGTTGTTGTGCTATGTCAAATTATTGTGAATGAACCTGATGTTCTACAGCAGCAGCAAACTCACTATCTAATACCCAGGTTCAACAGGAAAAAGGTCACTCCTGAATAATGTGCAAGGTCAGTCCGTATATATTCCAGAAGACAGAACTATTGTTGCCTCAAAGTGTAACAAATGGAGTTTGAATACTCATGTAAACCATTTATATCGGTTTCTGCTATTTATAAATATCTGCAGATGAAAAGAGAACATCTGGGTTACACAATAAATATACTGATTGAAAAATATGTACAAGGATCATTTATAACCAAGAAAATATATAAGGATAAGAGAATAAGAAGATTTTATTATATGAGATCTGTTATATGAAAAATTTTTTCACATAAAAATATCTCTGTGTACTTTTTAAATTATGTAATATAAGTTGTACTTTGATTGTAATTGTGACAAAACTAAAACTAAATGAATGAGAATCTGAAGTCTGTGTGTTTGTAAACATTTGAGGATCAGGTTCCACCAGTGACTGCTGTGTTCCAGCAGCAGGTCTATTCCTGAATGGAGCTGCAGTATTTGGAGAGGATTCAGTCAGGTCTGTGCACTACAGTCCACAGTCCTCTTTTTCAAATCCACTTCTGGAGGACTCACCATTGCAGTTTAGTGTTCTCCTGCTCTAACAAACCTCATTCATCTCTTAAAGGCCTTCATCATTAATGGAGGAGTTGAATCAAGTGCTTTTGAGCAGGAGAATACTGAACTGTACAGACTCTTCAGGACTGGATGTGAGAAACATTTGCATACTTGCCCTTGTGAAAAAAAAATACTGAAGAAGTACTAACAAAGTTATATACTGATTGTGGCACAGCCAGGGGAGGGGGCGATGCACACTGACTGGAAAACCCAACAAGAACCCAGACACACACACACACGCAAGCATGAGTGAATCATTGTGCTTTATTTGCACTTATCTGCATGAAAAAAAACACAAAACCAACAAACTTGCTTATCCTTACTCTATAAAGTCCTTTTTTCTCTCTCTCTGAGTCCCTTGCTCTTTCTCTTGGCATGTGGCATACAGGTCAGCGTCCTCCTCTCCATGCTGGAGAGAAAGCCAGTTTTAAAGAGTCTATGCTCCTCCTCTGTTTCAGTGCAGCTGTGCGCAGTCAAAAGAAGAGCACACGTCATATGCTCAGGGCTACATGGCGCCTCCACCTCTCCACATTCCCCTCCCCTTAGAACAAAGCTACTGGGGTCAAACGTGAGGCATTGTCAACAGCAGCGGCTGCTTCAAGATACTCTTCACACTGAAGGTGTCCTCCAGCACATTAGGTGGCACTATCGATGCAGGCCACGCTGGGGTGTCCTCTAGGAAACCAATGGTGCTGTTGGTGCTAGGGAGTCCTCCAGGAGTGCTCTGGAACACCAGATGGCACTATCGGCAGTTCCGGAGCACCCTCCAGGACACCAGGCGGTGCTGTCAACATTGCCGATGGCAGTGACTCTAGAGTTCCCTCTGGGACACAAGGGGGCACTGTCATCGATGGTGGCTCAGGAGTGCCCTCCGGGACACCAGGCAGGGCTGTCAACATTGGAGGTAATTCTGGGGTGCCCTCTGGGACACCAGGCGTTGCTGTTGATGATGCTGGTGGTGGCCCTGGCGTTGGCTCAGAGGTGCTCTCCAGAGCCCCCAGCAGTGCCCAGGCATCAGGTCATAGCAGCCATTCTGGCCAGGGAGAGTTCTCGTCCTCCACCATGGGCATGCCTTCTCCAGGCCCCTCTCCTCACCCATGGGAACCTGGCCCATGGCTAGGAGAGAAACAACAGAGCTCAGGATCTAGTGCAGGCCAGGGACATGATGGGAGGGAGCGGGTCTCTGACTACCAGGTGCTGTCTTTCCTCCTTGGGCATAGGGGTCGATAATGTGGTCCCGCCCACCATCCTCGAGGAGGATAAGGGTGAGTTGCCCTTTTGGCTTTTGCTTGTTTTCTCTGCCCATGGCATTTTTTCACAGCTGGAGGAGGGGCTGACACACTGACTGGGAAACCCATTGAGATCCCCGAGACACACACACGAACACCAGTGCGCCAACACAAAATCAAACAGTTTGCTCAGCCTTACTTTATAGAGTCCTTTTTTCTGTCTTTCAGTCCTTTGCGCTTTCTCTTGGTGTGTGGCATGCAGGTCAGCGTCCTCCTCTCCATGCTGGAGAGAGAGCCAGTTTTAAAGAGTTTGTGCTCCACCTCTGATTCAGTGCAGCTGTGCGATCAGAAGAGAAGCACATGTCAGGTGCTCATGGCTCTAAAAAGACTCTTACCGGCTACAAGGATAACTATTCAGTCACAAACCTCACAGACAGCATGCTGCCAGAATCAGTCAGCAGTACCCACCTGCCTTAAGTCGACCACAATCATCCCAATACCAAAGAAAAGTATAGTGAGCTGCCTTAATGACTATTGCTTAGTTGCTTTAACCCCTATCATCACTAAATGTTTTGAAAGACTCCTCTCTCACATTAAGGCTGCCATCCTTGCTAACTTTGACCAACATCAGTTTGCATATTGAGCAGAGTATGCAGTCATCACTGGCACCTGTATCAAAAAAATACATATGTAAGAATGCTGTTTGTGGATTTCAGCTCAGCTTTTAATACAGTTATCCCCCATAAACTGGTTCAAAAACTGAGCAACCTGGGCTTTGGCAGTTCACTGTGCACATAGTTACTGGACTTCTTGAGCAACAGACCCCAGAATGTCAGGATGAGAGATCAGATATCATCCACTCTCATCCTGAATCCTGGCACACCACAGGGGTGTCACAGGCGTATCAAATGTTGAAACAGAGAAATGTTATTGTTTCTTGAAAAATGTATGCCTATTTTGAATTTGATGCCAACAACACATTCCAAAAAGTTGGGATGGTGGCATGTTTACCACTGTGTTTCATCACAGGAAACGTAGCATTAGTTTCTGTAGTTGCTGTAGTTTAGAAAGTGAAATGTTTTCCCATTCTGCTTTCATATAGGATTTCAGCTGCTCAGCATATGTTGCCAACACACACACACACACATATACACACACACACACACACACACATATATATATATATATATATATATATATATATATATGTATGTATATATGTATATACCTATATATAAAGGGCAGAGAGGTAACAGAAAAGAGGAGGCAGTGACAGACTGAAAAGCTCAAGTGAGAAAAGGACTGACAAGTCTTGTGTAGTAGCCATGGAGAGGCGGCCAGTTTGGTTTATAGGTTGTAATTTGTCTGTGTTTGGTGAAGGAAAATAAAGAATATGGCTTCAACCAGCCTTCAACCCTGCCTCCCATGTCCTTCCTGTGCCCATGGCATGCTACATGTTGATATTTAGGAATGAAACCATGTATCACTTGGAAGTGACTAAGCTTCATTAAAGGAGATGGCCATTTGACTCCAAACACCAGCTCATTATCTGAAGCTGACATTGCATGGCTGAAATGATCTCTCTCATTTCAAAGTGAGGGGTTCATGTCAATCATATGGATAGGATTTACCACCTTTGTGATAACAAACACCATAAAACCATTGAACTGCTTTGTGTTATGAAGCAGTAGATGAGCCATCAAATTAATGCTACAAACCAGCACAAACACTGTAGAAAAATGACAGTTTCCCTGTATGTCTTGCTAATCAATACCTTTAGTCTCTAATAATGAGGTGAAATGCTGCATTTATAACTTTTGAACACTGGTGCACCATCACAATTCCAAATTAATTCATCTTTTCCAAGAATTCCACTGTCACATAACTTTTGATACTCTTCGCCAGACTGTATGTCAGAGTGAACCCCGTAGATTCTAGTTTTTTCATTAAGACTGGCACCATGTTCTTACAGAAGATGCATAATCTGTGCATACAGGGGCAACACAAGAAAATAGAAGACATTCTTTAAGTTTGCATTATCGTCAAATACTGTGTTGCAAGAGTTACATTGAGAGGGTTAGTCTGCTCTAATACCAAGTTATTTTAAACAGCTTTCACAATAAAAGTGAACTTCAAATTAGGATAAACTTCGAAAATATTTGTGGAAAAAGTAATGTGAAGATGGGATAAGACGTGGAAACTATTATGATAAGTATTTCCAATAAGTGCTTTGCTGGTTAAATTATGCTATAACAGACAGGACATCAGCACAATACACTTTCTCCTTTTGAAAGAGGTGCACCAGGATACAAGGGCTTCTCACAAGTATCTGCTCTATCTTCACTAACCTAGAGAGAAAGTGAGAGAGACAAAAGATGTAAAAATGTGAGCAGCTACAGAACAAAGCAGGAATATCAGCATGTTTTATTTTAGCAAATGTAATTTTCTAGAAATTCTGGCCCTGGGTTATCACATGATTTGATGATGAATTCATCATATCCTACAAAAGTTGAAAACTCAAAAGAAAGAGTAGCTACCTATATTTGTCTTATTACTGAGTCTTGAGTTATATGATTACCAAGTCATGCTATGAATGGTGGCGAAATATCATTATTAGTTTGTTTGTGCTCTCCAGAGGTGGTAATACAGGATGCTGTATTTGTATCTGTTCATTCCCTTCTATATCAGGGCAAAACGGGTTTCACAAATCTTCCACCATGGCAGACGTCTTTGTGTGTTCCTCCTGCAACCAACGCTATTTATTATTTTAACTTTAGTATTTATTTTAAATGTACAGTATACCTACAGAACAGTTAGTTACAGTAGAGAGGCCCAGCAAACATGCAACGTCAGAAAGACATTCAAACTTTTACACATAAATCTCACCATCTGACTAGGACCTCAGCTGGACTTCAGTGGACGTGCAAGATGGGTTCACTATCTGAACGTCTGACTAGGACCTCAACTGGACGTCAGTGGATGTGCAAGATGGGTTCACTATCTGGATGTCTGACTAGGACCTCTGTTGGACATCAGTGGACGTGCAAGACAGGTTCACTATGTGAACGTCTGACTAGGACCTCTATTGGACGTCAGAGGATGTGCAGGACGGGTTCAATATCTGACCGTCTGACTAGGACCTCAACTGGACGTCAGAGGACGTGCAGGACGGGTTCAATATCTGACCGTCTGACTAGGACCTCAACTGGATGTCAGTGGACGTGCAAGACGGGTTCACTATCTGAACATCTGACTAGGACCTCTATTGGACATCAGAGGACATGTAGGACGGGTTCACTATCTGAACATCTTAATAGGACCTCTACTGGATGTCAGTGGACGTGCAGGACAGGTGCACTATCTATACGTCTGACTAGGACCTCAACTGGACGTCAGTGGACGTGCAAGATGGGTGCACTATCTGACTTTCTGACTTGGACCTCTGTTGGATGTCAGTGGGTGTGCAAGATGGGTCCACTATCTGACCGTCTGACTAGGAGTTCTGTTGGATGTCAGTGGACATGCAAGATGGGTGCACTATCTGACCATCTGACTAGGACCTCAACTGGACGTCAGTGCAGTACAAGATAGGTTTCATATTTTAACTTTCTGACCAGGGACTCTCTTGAATGTAGATGTTCAAAATGGGTTATATATGGACATCTGACTTGGAGACCTTTTGGACATCAGTGGAAGTGCAGGACTGGTTTCATATTTCTGGATGTCTAACCAGGAGCCCTTTTGGAGGTCTATAGACGAGCAAGGCAGGTTCGGTAGCTGAACCTATCTGGGTCATTTGCCATTGTGAAATTAAACTTTTTTGACAAATTTAATAATTAAATGCAGTGGTGTGAAAAATACCATAGGAACTGTAAACAATTTTCACATATTTGGACAAGTAAACATTTGATCCTGTTATTAACAAAAATGAATTAATGAATGAAGATGACTCAAACAATGACAAAGTTGACATTTTATAACTATTTACAGTTTAAATAATTAGAACTCAATTAAAATTAAAAAATCCATACTACACTGAATCCTTTTGTTAAATACAATTCAATTATATGACTGAAAAAGCAGCAAAAGGGATTGCATAGGGTTATTGTTATTTTTTCATGTCCATAACTTTGCTTGTCAAAATAAGGATTCAGATGCCCTTTGAGGATCACTAGAGGACATTTTTATAAATAACTCTAAAAACTGTCAGAACTGTGGGTAGAATGATTACAAGTGTGAGATTATGTACTAAATAAATCAGCATTGTCTTTCAGATCTTCAAATCATAGATTTTTA
The DNA here is from genome assembly GCF_904425465.1 of Colossoma macropomum. Taxonomy (NCBI): domain Eukaryota; kingdom Metazoa; phylum Chordata; class Actinopteri; order Characiformes; family Serrasalmidae; genus Colossoma; species Colossoma macropomum. Next base: position 33,322 of record NW_023495731.1, read on the forward strand.
AAATATTTTTATTATTTCTGCTACAGCGGTTTGCAGCTGCAAACAGTGACGAAGTTGACATTTTGTGGCTATTTTCATAGTTAAAAAAATTAGAAATCAATTGAAAAAAATCTATAAAATTATTATTCCATATTGTGTCGTGTCATACCAAAATCTAAATGCTTCAAGAGCTCTAAGGCCTTTAGGACAAAGGTTGTGTATGTCTATGAGTCTGGCAAGGGATTTAAAAACATCTCCAAATTATCTGAAGTCATTCCACTGTAAGGAAAAGTCATCCACAGGTAGTATAGATTTCAAATGACTCCCAGTTTGTTGCAAAAACAAGTCTCCAGGAACCCCAAAACTTCATTACAGGATCAGCCACTGTTGGTGTGAAAGTGCATGTGTACAAATGGGACTGCACAAATTTGAGATGCACTGGAGGCTTGTCAGGAAAAAACCTTTGCTGTCCAAAAAACAATAGAGCAAGGGGGCAGTACTATCTTCTGAGGGTGTACTTACTTTTTCCACAGAGGAATATTATATCTGTTGATAATTTTTTGAATACATTTTTGAAAAAACAAAATTTTCTTGTGGTTGTGTTCACATTACCTGCAGACAGTGTTTTAAATGGGATCAGTGTTTGCTTGCACTAATATGTAAAGAGATGTTTTTATTTTTTAATTATTTCAAAATCTCTATTCTGTGATTACATTAGGGTTGCAAAGGGGCAGAAAATATTTTACGTGAAATTTCAAGTAATTTTCCATGGGAAAATGGAAATTCTTCTTTTGGAAATTCCGCCCAGTTTCAGTCTAATGTTTGCTCATAATAGGGAACTTAATGTTGAGGGAAATATAAGAAAATGTCTTTTGGGATGCTTTGGTTTAATGTTTCCATTTAAATTCAGTTGAATTGCAACCTTGCACATTCAGTGTGCATTGCACTCCTCCATCACAGGTAATTTCCAGCATTGCATTATTAGAAATACAACCCTCTGCATGCACTCTTCCATCAGACCTCCAACAGATCCTTCTGCACACTAATGCAGTGCCATTGAGCCCACAAAGTTAGACCTACGGTCTAACAGTTGTAGAAATTTTTTTGTTGTTGTTGTAAAGAGTGAGCTATTCACAAGTGACATTATCTCACACAAAACTCAAAAGCATTTTTCAAACAATAGTTTTTGATTTATTGCTATTTAATGCGGTTTATTAAAACCATTAAAAGAGTGATGTCATCGGCAGACACTGACTCCTTGTGTTAAATACAATTCAGTTATATAACTGAAAAAGCAGCAAAAGGCGTTGCATAGGGATTGTTATTTTTTCATGTCCATAACTTCGGTTGTCAAAACAAGGATTCAGATGCCCTTTGAGGATCACTACGGGACAAGTTTTTAATTAACTCTAAATAACTGTCAGAATTGTGGGTAGAACAGCTGCATGCGTGAGATTATGTGCTAAATAAATCAGCATTGTTTTTCAGTGTCCCTATTAAGTTCAAATCATAGATGTTAATTGTTTTTTATTATTATTTTTTAATTTTTATTTCAATGGTTGCAACGGTTTACAGTTATATCTGCTTCTGTCTGTCGCTCTCCGCATCTGACAAATGCAGCCTGTGAAAATAATTTTATTCCAATTAATTTCCATGGAAAGTTCCCACCTTTCCTGAACGTTTGCAGTCCTTCCACATTTAATTTTGCATCATATATTTGATTACACTCTCTTTAACAGCACATCTTTTCCTCCATAATCATTCTGGTGCTGACCTGTTTCAGCTGTCACTCAGTAATCATGCACTCACTGTCCAATCAAAAGCAGAGAAGCGGGATGATCATGCCCATTTTTTTCCGTTGGTGAAGAACGCAGAGCAGAGCGCGAGGAAAGCGGCAGGGAAGGTAGAGCTAAATTTGTTCTGTTACTATTATGATATATGCTATTTATTTTGTGAAGCACCAGAATATTGTTAGTGTAACGCAAAAGATTAAATTAGCTAGCTATGTTGCTACTTCTAGATTTTTCAATTCATGACTTTGGTTTGTCTTGCAGCATAAGATGACTATACAGATTTTAATTTGTTGTCTTTTTATAAGCCTGCGTCTTTTGACAGCCTTTAGCCCAATAACAGTAATCATACTGTAAATTATTGCCATAATAATGATACTGGTGCCTAAAAATAACTCAGAAAGTTATTAGGTTTTAGAAATGTTAGTTACTAGGTTAGTTAGTAACGTTAGCAGGAGCGACATGCTTTTTTGAAAATTAAGCGCAAACATTTACGCGCGTGTGTAAGTGACAGGGTCCACAGTTACATTTTTTGGCCTTTCTGCTTATGGTAAACTGAAAAAATACCATTCAAAATATTTCAACAGGCTATAACGTTAGAACGGTTTAAGAAGAAGATACAATGTCATTAACAAGACAGAAGCCTAATTTTTCCAGACCGCCATCGGCTGCACAGCGTTTCCAAACAGCTCAAGCTTTCATCTTCTCCTGGAGCCCACTGCTGCCAGAGAGACCCCCATGTTAGAACGAAGCGCAGGCAACTTCTCATTCACCAGCGTGTTCCATTTTCCCATTCCACCTTAAAACAGAGTTTCTCAATCCTGGTCCTGAAGGCGCCGTGCTTTGAGAAACACTGCAGAAAGTAACTACTGCACCATTACTACTGCACCATTTAAGGTGGAGCGGGAAAATTCGAACAAGAAGCTGGCAAAGACAATGACTAAAGTCTCATCATGTTAGACGTCTTAATATTTTTTTCTCTAAAAGACCACAGAGCCACAAAATCACCATGTGCACGCCCAGTGTGTTAGCAGCATTTAATACAGAACTCCTGTAATTTGCCTTTGGATGTTTGCTTCACTGAGTCAGTTTCTGCTAAAATGGATTTGCCTATTAAGCTAGCATCAAGCTAACCTTGGTTAATTTTAACTGTTTTTTTTTTCCATTTCACTGACTGGGAATGTCAATGGTGGGAGAACCAGGAACATTTGATCGATACTTGTGTTTATTGTGCAAGCAGCGTCTGTCTCTGTCTCTCCTCTGCTCTCTGTGGTGTTTGAGGGCAGTGCTCAGCATGTCTACACAGACGGCGGACAGCAGGGCAGAGAAGACGACATCGGGTTGAGTGATATTACTCGAGTTGACTGCAACTTTACTTATTCTGTATGCACAGCATAACTTTGCAAGAAGAGGAAAAAAAGTTGTTCTAATTTTTTTACGTACAATTAGGCATAACATTATGACCACCTCCTTGTTTCTATGCTCATGGTAGTTAGACGGATGTTAATGTTCTTGACTCGGGGCCCAACACTTTGCCGCTTATCTGTAAGGCAAAAGGAAAAATATCACAAAAGCTGAACCGCCTGAGAGGAAAGATGCAGAGTGAATTTACTCAGCAGCCACGGAGTCTAGAAGAGCTGGACAGGTGGAAGGCCACAGAGTTTCGTCAGTTTTTGTTGTATACAGGACCAGTTGTACTGAAGAATGTGTTCTCTCCCCAAAGACACTACCATTTTCTGTCCTTGACGGTAGCCATGTCATTAATGTTGGAGTCAGATGAGAGCACTCGCAATGCATACCTTCAGTACGCCCATAAACCCATGTCACATTTTGTCCTGCGCTGTCCTGCCCTGAACGGAAAGTATGTTTCTGTGTACAATGTTCATGGACTGAATCACCTTCATGAGGATGTTCGCCACTTCAGCTGTTCATTGAATGATAGATCTGGTTTTCCTTTTGAAAACCATCTCCAACAAATCCAGAAACATGTAGAGTGGGAAAAATCCACAGCACAGGTGACCAGGCGATTATCAGAGATTGAATATGCAAACGCCAAAAAGAGGAAAACCCAGCCGGAAACACGGCGTCACGCGTTTGTTTCTCCAAAAGAAAAAGACAGTTGTTTCCTCTTGTGAGATGAAAGATATGCTTTCATCAGGGAAAGAAGAGGAGACGGCACTGTGGGGTGTGACGTCCTGCACCAGCAGTTCACCTCACTGTTGGTTGAAAAGTCATGCAGCTCCAAACTTCTGAATATAGTGTACACAAGTAACAGGCAGAGTAGGATGAAAAGACGACGGCTGCGTGAAACAGATCTGTTCCGTAAGGTGGCCTGCCTTCCTCATGAAGATGGTGGATCTGTCCTCAGACCACTCCTCCATGGTATAGAACACAAGATTTAAGGGTGGGCTATTATTATCTTAATTAACTTCCATGTAGAAATGCCACTGATATGAATTTTTCATAACTAATGAGTACTTAAGTAGATCGGTAAGCTTAGTCATTTATAATAAAGTTATTCATGAGTGATGATGAGGATTAGTGTATAATAAAGTAATAGTAGTATTTTAATTGTGTCATTTTATTGATTTTATGAAGTCATGAACTCCACTTCCATGACTTGATGGCAGATAAATTATAAACAGTTCATTTCTGCTGGTATTTTGTTTCTCTTTGTAGCAATTTCACACAGAATTGGTGTGGGAACAAGCGAACTCTGTAGGAATGTGCTTTTGCTTTGTAGATCATGTGTGCCCGGGCTGTGTGGTTGGAGCATGGAAAGGAGGTGGAGGGGACTGCCCCAGACAACTGGACTGATGTCGATGACAAAACGAGAGAAAAGGCAGCTTTCTACAATCAGCACCCCCTCAGGATGTCTGGATGACATTCACTTTGGTGAAATGTAAAATGATCTCCGGTAAGTTTTTTTTTTTTTTATCAATAGTCTAATAAGTTTCATTCCTTGTTGTACAAAATAACATTTGTAGGGAAAAGAAAAATGAAGCACATGCTAGTAGGGTAGTCATTTTTATTGTATTTGTATTTTCTGTGACTTTAATTTTACAGTTAACATTGATGAATGCAATGACTATGACATGACAAGCCATGTTGAGGAAGAAGAAGAAGAAGAAGAAAATGAGCCAGTAGTAAAGAGGAAAAAGGCCAAACGCAAGTTTGATGACTATGTTCTTGGTGTGCATCTAGAATTGTTGAATCTGTCCTGAATATCAAAGTCTATTTAATGAATATATTTAGGTCACTTTTTAAAAGGGTGAAAGGGTCATTAGCGCATCTTCTAAAAGATGTTAATTTGTACAATTACAGAATCTGACTGTCTAGACGAGGAAGAGGAGACCATGACAGGTAACCATTTCCCAAGCTTCTGACATTTCATACATGATCAGTTTTTATAGGTGTGTATAATTTCAAAGTTATAAGAGTTAAAAGGTTAGTATTGTTATTTTAATGAGTGATACTTCCATTTATTTTATATATTGAATCTGTCTAGATGCCTTTGTAAAGTCACCCTCCTTTCCTGTTCCACCAACAAAGGTGACAAAGTCCATTCAGATGGGGTCTGCTGGACATAACAAAACGTTTACTGCTAGTAAGTATCCATCACTTAAATCTCCTAATTTATGTACATAATTTGTTCATGCATAATCATAACATGAAGTTGGTTAAAACGTGATAATCATTTACATGTGTTCGTTTTCAGACTCTGGACATCCAAATGTAAACAACACCAGCCATCTGGGGGGTTCAGAATCTGGTCCTCAGTCTAACCCAGTGAAGGTTCCCAGAACAGTGACCAGTCCAGTCACAGCAATGGGTCCAGGCGCAGTGACAGGTCACATCACAACAGCCAGCCCAGTCACAGCAAAGAGTCCAGGCACAGCGACAGGTCCCATCACAGCAGCCAGTCCAGGCACAGCGACAGGTCCCATCACAGCAGCCAGCCCAGGCACAGCAAAGAGTCCAGGCACAGCGACAGGTCCCATCACAGCAGCCAGTCCAGGCACAGCGACAGGTCCCATCACAGCAGACAGTCCAAGCACAGTGATGGGTCTAGGCACATCGACCAGCATAGACACAGCAAACTGTCTAGTGACAGCAACGGGTCTCAACCCAGCAAGCAGTCCAGACAGAGTGACTTGTAGAAGAACTGTAAGTGTTTATCAGAACCCAGCATTAATGCTGTAAAGTAGCAGATGAGCTTCATCTTTTGAACACCTGGTTTTGTGTTTAACATGCTACTTTTCTTGGCCTGGATGCTCTTGTAAAATAGATTTTTAATCTCAATGATACTTTTCTTGGTTGAATAAAGGTTAAATGAAATAAAATAAATTCTGACAGCGTCATAGTTGACTGCTCAATTCATGGTCTATGAAGTGTCATCATGGCAGAGGCCATCCAAACCGATTACATCATATGGGCAGATTTTGTCCTTAGACTTTAATAAATACCTGCGACATCACAAAGCAGCAGAAACACAGTGCTTCTTTAAATTGAGAGTGATTACGCTCTGAGCGTTTACGCTGTGACGGTAACTTTATTAACACTGGATCAGTCGGGATCTGATGGTAAATAATGTAATGATGTTCTGTGTTTTTACACATCTGACCGTTCAGTTGTAATCTCAGATTCCAGGTTTAAACAGTGGATTTGATTGTGATAAATCTTCTCTGGATGAATCCTGAGCTCTGTCTGAGCTGTTGGTTAATGTTACGCACAGTATTAAATTGCAGCGTACATAGGGCTGGAGTTGCAGAGGTGAATTCAGCAGTTGTCATACATGATTATGTGTATATGAAGCAGGGAAGTGAGATCTGATCACAAGTTGTCATTTGAGACTCATTCTAACACCAGGTGTGCACAGAGGTACTGTAAGGGTTGGCTCCCGGGCTAGGCCACCGCCGGCCACCAGGGGGAGTCAACGACCCCAATGAGCCACACCTGCTCAGGGGGCTTTATAAGGGCTGGGAAGAAGACACACCTTGCTGAGTCTTTGTTCCAGAATTGTGGCAAACAGACCAGCCGGTAAACTCGGTAAAGAAGCTCTAAGAGGATTTTCCTCGAGCTTCTTTTCTCTTGTCGCGTCTCGAGCCTATCCCCCTTTTCTCGAGTCGTGTCTTTCTTCCTTTAAAAAAGAGAGATAAGTAACTAAAACTAGAGAAGGGACAAGTTTGCCCCTTCCTCTTTCCATTCTCCTTTTGGTTATTCCTTTCTGTTGGGAAAGTGTGTTTTTCTTTAGTTATCATTTTCCTCAGTGTTTGAGAGAGCCAGTCTTTCCCCTGGCGTCCTTTGTTTATTTCCCGCCTAAACCTTAGCAGGTGGGCTCTATAGAGCAGTGGTAGGGCGCCGGTTTATTAACGTGGCGACGTGGGTTCGAGCCCCGGCGTCCGCGGTTTTGTATATCATTCCAATAATACCTTCCAATCGCATAGAAGCTCAGCGTTTGGGTCCTGCTTTCCAAAAGCTTGTGGTGGCTCACCCGGTTGGCCTTTTGAAATACCGACGAGACGGCCTGGGTTCTAATCCCACCTCTGGCAAGCCCCCACATTACAGGTACTTAAGGTGTCCACTTGTAATCAGATCACCCAAGACGAATGTTAATACAAGATATGAACAAGGCCACAGAGAAAATAGTGTTCTGTTAATATACATTATTCAAGCATTAAACAAACTAATTCTTGAAAAATTTGTCTCTCAGATTCTCTAGGAGGTCTTCCCAGCAGAGTGACAGGTCTTCTGCTCATGAATCCAGTAATGCGGGTGCAAAAAAGTCATGTTCTTTGTAAGATCTACTTTTTGCTTCTGTACATTAATCGAGCATTTAAGAAACAATTTGACGTACACTGTCTTTCAGATTATGTAACTGTTCAAACGCCAGTCTCAAGATCCTCTGGGAGATCATTCTCCCAGCAGAGTCAGAACTCCTCTGCAAATGAATCCAGTGCTAGGTCTCAGATGGAAAGACGCTTAAGATTTCCATTGTCCACAGCAAGTAAGTGCTAAGTGGCTAATGTTAGGCTTCAGCTGGGCTGTACATTGTAACACCTTCTTACAAACAATATCCATTTCCATTCTTTCACATGTTATTGTGTTAGTAGTGTACATAGCGATATATGCCACTGCTGCCTCTGCTTGTGACACTATCCACAACATGATGGGAGACTACAGACTCACCACCTTCAAGCCCTGTTTATTTCTGAGGACTTGAATCATGCAAATCTCTCCTGCATCCTACTCACTTTCAGTCAGTGTGTCAGCTCCCTACCAGGGAAATAAAACACTGGACTTCGTTTATGACAATGTCAGTGTCAGGATCGTTACGCTGTTGTGTGCTGGGGCAGCAGTATCACAGCCAAGGACACCAACAGCTCAACAAGGTCAACAGAAAGGCCGACTTAGTTCTGAGGGTGAAACTAGACACAGTGGAGATGGTGGCAGAGAGGTGGATGCTGGCAGAGGGGTCAGCAATTATGAAGAACCCCTCCCACCTACTCCATAAACTTAAAGTCTTGTCTTATCTTATCTTGCTGCCCTAGTGTCTGATTGTTTTCACCCTGCTGCACAATCTTCCTTGCACCAAACAGTGATGTCAGAGTACCTCATTTTCTTTTCTAGACAACTTGATAGTATGTCCAAAGAAGCACTCTGACAACACAGATTGGGATGGGGCAGAGGGTGCAGCATGGTGAAAAGATCTACAGTTACAGACTGTAGTCCATCTGTTTCTCTGATACTTTGTTAGCCCCCTTTTACCCTGTTCTTCAGTGGTCAGGACCCCCATGGACCCTCACAGAGCAGGTACTATTTGGTTGGTGGATCATTCTCAGGACTGCAGTAACACTGACGTGGTGGTGGTGTGTTAGTGTGTGTTGTGCTGGTACGAGTGGATCAGACACAGCAGTGCTGCTGGAGTTTTTAAACACTGTGTCCACTCACTGTCCACTCTATTAGACACTCCTTCCTTGTCAGTCCACCCTGTAGATGTAAAGTCAGAGACGATAGCTCATCTGCTGCTGCACAGTTTGTGTTGGTCATCCTCTAGTCCAGTGGTCACAGGACGCTGTTGGCAGGATGTTTTTGGTTGGTAGACTATTCTCAGTCCAGCAGTGACACTGAGGTGTTTAAAAACTTCAGCAGCACCGCTGTGTCTGATCCACTCAGACCAGCACAACACACACTAACACCACCACCATGTCAGTGTTACTGCACCCAAATAGTACCTGCTCTGTGAGGGTTCATGGGGGTCCTGACCACTGAAGAACAGGGTAAAAGGAGGCTAACAAAGTATCAGAGAAACAGATGGACTACAGTCTGTAACTGTAGAACTACAAAGTGCACCTATATAGTAAGTGGAGCTGATCAAATGGACAATGAGCGTAGAAACAAGGAGGTGGTCATAATGTTATGCCTGATCTGTGTGTGTGTGTGTGTGTGTGTGTGTGTGTGTGTGTGTATATGTATATATATATATATATATATATATATATATATATATATATATAATATATATATATATATACACACACACACACTGGGGCAAAAAAGTATTTAGTCAGCCACTGATTGTGCAAGTTCTCCTACTTAGAAAGATGAGAGAGGTCTGTAATTTTCATCATAGGTACACTTCAACTATGAGACACAAAATGAGGAAAAAAAATCCAGGAAATCACTTTGTAGATTTTTAAAGAATTTATTTGTAAATTTTGGTGGAAAATAAGTATTTGGTCACCCACAAACAAGCAAGATTTCTGGCTCTCACAGACCTGTAACTTCTTCTTTAACAAGCTCTTCTGTCCTCCACTCGTTACCTGTATTAATGGCACCTGTTTGACCTCGTTATCTGTATAAAAGACACCTGTCCACAGCCTCAAACAGTCAGACTCCAAACTCAACCATGGCCAAGACCAAAGAGCTGTCGAAGGACACCAGGAAGAAAACTGTAGACCTGCACCAGGCTGGGAAGAGTGAATCTACAATAGGCAAGCAGGTTGGTGTGAATAAATCAACTGTGGGAGCAAAAAAAGAAAATGGAAGACATACAAGACCATTGGTAATCTCCCTCGATCTGGGGCCCCACGCAAGATCTCATCCCGTGGGGTCAAAATGATCATGAGAACGGTGAGCAAAAATCCCAGAACTACACGGAGGGACCTGATGAATGACCTGCAGAGAGCTGGGACCAAAGTAACAAAGGCTACCATCAGTAACACACTACGCAGTGCCAGGCGTGTCCCCCTGCTTCAGCCAGTACATGTCCAGGCCCGTCTGAAGTTTGCCAGAGAGCATATGGATGGTCCAGAAGAGGATTGGGAGAATATCATGTGGTCAGATGAAACCAAAATAGAACTTTTTGGTAAAAACTCAATTCGTCGTGTTTGGAGGAAGAAGAATGCTGAGTTGCATCCCAAGAACACCATACCTACTGTGAAGCATGGGGGTGGAAACATCATGCTTTGGGGCTGTTTTTCTGCAAAGGGGACAGGACGACTGATCCGTGTTAAGGGAAGAATGAACGGGGCCATGTATTGTGAGATCTTAAGCCAAAACCTCTTTCCATCAGTGAGAGCATTGAAGATGGAACACTGCTCTAGAGGAGATCTGCATGGAGGAATGGGCCAAAATACCAGCTACAGTGTGTGCAAACCTGGTGAAGACTTACAGGAAACGTTTGACCTCTGTCATTGCCAACAAAGGTTATGTTACAAAGTATTGAGTTGAACTTTTGTTATTGACCAAATACTTATTTTCCACCATAATTTACAAATAAATTCTTTTAAAATCCTACAAAGTGATTTCCTGGATTTTTCTCATTTTGTCTCTCATAGTTGAAGTGTACCTATGATGAAAATTACAGACCTCTCTCATCTTTCTAAGTAGGAGAACTTGCACAATCAGTGGCTGACTAAATACTTTTTTGCCCCACTATATTGTGTGTGTGTGTGTGTGTGTGTGTGTGTTTTGACCACCTCCTCGTTTCTACACTCATTGTCCATTCTATCAGCTCCACTGACCATATAGGAGCACTTCGTAGTTCTATAAATACAGACTGTAGTCCATCTGTTAGCCTCCTTTCAGCCTGTTCCCTCACAGAGCAGGTAATATTTGGATGGTGGGTCATTCTCAGCACTGCAGTGTCACTGACGTGGTGGTGGGGTGTTAGTGTGTTGTTGTGTTGGTACGAGTGGATCAGACAGCAGCAGGATGTTAGTGTGCAGGAAATAGCTGAATTTGCTGGTGTATCAAAGCAAACTGTTATACGGGTCTACCAGCCGTGGCAAAAATCCCAGTCTACAGGAAATTCTCCTCAGAATTGTGGCTGGAAGACAAAAATGATGGATAGGAACCGTAGGCAGGTTTCACGGCGGCTTTCACGGTTTGTTTCACAGCGGTTCCTGTTCGTCAGTTTCATCTTTTCTGCCACAATTCTGACAAGAATTTCCTGTAGTCTGGATTTTTTTTGCCACTGCTGATGGACCCGTATGACCGTATGCTTCGATAGACCTGTTAATTCAGCTACTTCCTTCACACTACGGCCTCTGGCACGCCCACATGCAATCACTCCTTTTCGCCAATCATTAACATCTGTTTTGCGACCCGCAGTTATTTATAGCCCCATCATCCTTGTGCAACACCATGTACCAGAGCCTGAAGTTGCTAACACCTTAAACATGCAAGGTGCTTGTCCAGGGAGTTTACGTGTGTATATATGTATGTATATATGTATGTATGTATGTATGTATGTATATATATATATATATATATATATATATATATATATATATATATATATATATATAAAAATATGCTTTCACTTTTTGTACATTTTGTTAGGTTGGGGCCTTGTAGTAAAATAAACTCAATACCCCATAATGAAAACGTGAAAACAGAATTTTTGCAAATTTATTATAAAGGAAAAACTACAATTTTGCATGGACATAAATTTAGCTCTTGGGGCTCCCATTTCTTTTAATCATCTTTGACATGTTTCTACACCTTGTTTGGAGTCCACCTGTGGTAAATTCCGTTGATTTGGATATGATCTGGAAAGACACACACCTGTCTATATAATGTCTCACAGAAAAACCAAGCCATGAGAAGGAAAGAACTGCCTGTAGAGCTCAGAGACAGGATTGTGTGGAGTGGCCAGACAGAAACCTCTTCTCCGTAAAAGACACACAAAAGTCCTTCAGGTGCTTTTTTGCAAACTCCAGGTGAACTTTCATGTGTCTTTTACATGAAGCTTCTGTCTGGCCACTCTGCCTTAAAGCCCAGATTGGTACAGTGCTGCAGTGATGGTTGCCCTTTTGGAAGTTTCTGCCATCTGCTCACAGGATCTTTGGAGCTCAGCCAGAATGACCATTAGGTTCTTGGTCACTTTTCTTACCAAGGCCCTTCTCCCCTGATTGCTTAGTTTGGTGAAGTGGCTAGCTCTAGGAAGAGTCCTGGTTGTTCCAAACTTCTTCCATTTAAGAATTATGGAGGCCACTGTGTTCTTGGGAACTTTCAGTGCAGTAGAAATGTTTTTTGGAGCCTTCGTCAGATCTCTGCCTCCACATAATCCTTTCTCTGAGCTCTACAGGCAGTTCTTGCCTCTTCATGGCTTGGTTTTGCTCTGATATGAGAAGTTAATGATAAGAGAAATGGGAGCCCCACTGAGCTAAATTTCAAGTGTCATAGCAAAGGGTCTGAATACTTATGTCCATGCAAAAGTTTCCTTTAGAATAAATTTACAAAAAAATCTAAAATTTTGATTTCACTTTTGTCATTGGGGCACTGAGTGCTGATTTTATTTTTTTTACTTTAGCACAAAGCCTCAACATAACAAAATGTGAAAAAACTGATGCTTGGCAGGTGTTCATTTTGTGTGGCTGTGTTTTGTCACTGTCAGTGCAGAATCCTACAATTTAGAAATGTCCACACCTCTTAGGGACAGGATGCCATTTAAGCTATCAAATGGTCTCCTCTCATCAGAGATTTTTTTATTTGTTCCAGAAAACTAAGGTGGCCCAGAAACACAACTCTTTAGTCCACTCATGGCACTATCACAAATGCTACAGTTGCTGTAGGTTACATGCACACATGGAATTTGTAAATGGTGCAATACCTGTTTCTTCAGGCTCTTCACCAACCGGTTGATGGCCAAATTCAATATGAAGGGGAAAGGGAAGAGGCAGAAACTGCCTCTGGAGACAACAAAAATGTATGAAGCGATAAGAGGTATTCAGCATTTTCCTGATATTTTTAACAATTTAATAGCATCAGTTTCTATTCACATTTACTACCTCAAAATTTTCTTAATTATAAAGTACATTTTCTAAACGTAAAGTCAGTGGTATTGCAAAAATCTTGCTGAGAAAAATTGGTTTGCTCAATTGATGGAATTTTATTAAATTAAAGTTTAAGTTTTGTTGAATGAAAATATTGGAATCAGTGGGTCAAGCAGCAAACTATATTATACAAATGTTAATCAGCCTTGACCACTTGATGTTCTGATGTTAATATGGACTGGAGCAGCATGTATATTACTGTCATTTAAATTCATAGAATGTTTTTGACTAATTAAATGTTTGGAAAAAATCCCTTTATTCGAACATCTTAAAGGTTGTGTTTGTGTCTGAGGAGTCATTTTATTTTGTAGATGCAGATGTATCTATGTGGGTTCTCTCAATTTGTGACTGGTATTTCTTCACCCAAATTTTTTGCAGTCTTATCCCTTCCCAGCATGCACTTTATTGATTTAAGTGAACTCCATCTGTCTTAAAGTCACATGTTTGCTGCTGTGCACCCCATGAATCAACATGGGTCTGTGCAGTATTAGCACGTGATATTTGACGGGGCAAATCTGGATGTTTTCACACACAGAAATGAACGTGAACACTATGATGTGACTACTCTGGTTGTCTTTTAATTTTTGTTTTTGTTCAACTTGCAGCAGCAGTCATGAAGTGGGATAAAGAAGCTACAGAAGCTGTAATAAAGCATCATGCAGCTGAACATCTTAAACATGCACCAGGGAGGAAGGGAGGTGGAGGACATGCAGGGGTGGAAATGAAGTACTTTGTGAGCGCTGCACAAATTCTGTGGGTTTCTATTTTAATTGAATGTTCAGGGGGCTCTATTTTTGTCCTGTCCTACATTTAAAAACAAATATTTGCTTTCTTAGTTTCATTTAGCTACACCTGCAAGTACGCCATAAACACAAGGTGTTGGATTTTTTTTTTTACATTGTGATACACAAATGCTAATATTTTGCTAAAAACCTCATTAAAGATGTTTATCTCATTTCAAAAATGTGTCATTTTTTTAACAGATCAGTCATGCATATCCAATTGTAAGGCTATACTGAAATCTGAGTGGTGTTTTTTTAATTTACTATTTATTTCATTATTAAATGCTTGGAACAATAGCGTAGGCAGATTAAGGTTTGATGAACAAAACATGGTTTTCAATAAAGGTGATTTAAAATCTTAAAGGTTATCTTAGATTTCATAAAACTTTGATTTTGAACTGTAGCTGATCTTTGGAAGCCTAGAACTGATGTTGAAAAGAAATCTGAAATGACATTGTTGGAATTTTCAGCGTGAACTCTATAAAGACGTTTTTGGACGTCCATGGTGAACGTTTAAAAGACACTTAGAAAGACGTCAATATAATGTCTGAGTCGAACGTTCAAAAGACATCTACAGAGAACCCAAAATGAAAGTTTTTGCAACGTCTTTTGAACGTCTATTGCTGGCGTCCAGTTGATGTCAATAATGGACATTTAAAAGACGTTTAATAAAGACGTTGCAAAAACTTTCATTCTGCCTTGTCTGTGGATGTCTTTTGAACGTCTATTACTGACATCCAGTGGACGTGTATAATGGACGTTTAAAAGACATTCAATAAAGACGTCACAAAAACTTTCATTCTGGCTTTTCAGTGGACGTCTTTTGAATGTCTGACAAAGACATTACCTCGACGTCTTTTGGACGTGTCTTTGCTCAGTGGGGGCACTCCTGGAGATCGGTAAAGTTCGTCATGAACTTATCTTTAGCCTTTCAGACTTCAACTTTCTTTTACACTCGTACTCCACCAGCACCAACCGGCAAGGCCCAGCAGCACCGGCCTCGGGTGAGCGGCGCAGCCGACGAACACAGCAGCCAAAGCAGAAGCGGGGCAAGAGAGGTGGGCTACATGCTAGGCTAAAGGCTAGGGCTATGCGGCCACCACTACCTAGCTTGTTGCTAGCTAATGTTCGCTCTCTCGAAAACAAGCTGAATGAGCTGAGAACCAGAATAGCAACTCAGCGTGAGATCAGAGAGTGCTGTGCTCTTATTCTCATGGAAACCTGGCTCTCGGACAGCACGCCAGACTCAGCGATCCAGTTAGAAACGCACTCCGTCCACTGCGGGCACTGCACGGCAACATCGGGGAAGAACAAAGGTGGCGGTGTCTGCATCTACGTGAACAACAGGTGGTGTTCTGATGTAAAAACATTGTTCAGCTGACTTAGAACTGCTTATGGTGAAGTGCAGACTTTTCTATCTGCCGAGAAAGTTCAGCGCTGTGTTTATTCTGGCTGTTTACATCCCGCCACGTGCAAACTCGGCCATGGTGCTGGGGCTGCTGCATGACGCCATTAGTAAACAAGAGGCCGCACACCCGGAAGCTGTGTTCATTGTTGCCGGCGACTTCAACCACTGCAACCTGAGTACCGTCCACCCCAAGCATCATCGGCACGTGAGCTTTCCAACGAGGGAGAGCAACATAATCGACCAAGTCTACAGCAACGTGAGGGGGGGCCTACTGGGCTGTGCCTCAGCCGCACTTCGGACAGTCCGACCACATCTCCGTGTTCCTCTACCCAGCATACAGACAAGTCCTCAAGCAAGCACTTCCAGTGAGTAAAACTATCAAAGTGTTGAATGAAGAAACTGATCAAGTGCTTCAGGACTGCTTTGGCAGTACAAACTGGGATGTGTTCAGAACTGCTGCTGTGAGAGAGGACAGTACTGTTGATCTAGAGGACTATGCTTCTGGCGTAACAGGCTACATCAGCAGCTGCATTGAAAGCATTGTTCCTACAAAGTGCTGCAGAAAATACCCCAACCAGAAACCTTGGATAAACAGTGAAGTTCGACCCATGCTACGTGCTCATTATGCTACATTTCTTTCAGGCAATGCTGAAGACTACAAAAGGTCCAGATATGATCTGCGTAGATCTATCAGAGAGGCCAAGAGACAGTACAGGCTGAAGGTGGAGGGCTACTACACCACCGTGAACTCCCGGCGCATGTGGCAAGGACTGCAACACATCACCGACTACCAACAGACAAGCAGGGTGGTCACAACCAGCCACACTACACTACCTGATGAGCTGAATGAGTTCTATGCTCGCTTGGAGGCCCTCACCCCTGGCCGACTGAGAGACGCTATGGCTAAGGAGAGCACACAGAACGCATCGCTCACTGTGACATCAGTGGATGTGTGCAGGTCCTTAAAGAGAATAAACCCACGGAGAGCAGCTGGCCCAGACAACATCCCCAGGCGTGCACTCAGGGTTTGCTCATTAGAACTGGCTGACGTGTTTGTGGACATATTCAACCTGTCCCTCGCGCAGGCCATCCTGCTTTAAGACCACCACCATCGTGCCCCTCCCAAAGAAAAGCTTTGTGACCTGCCTAAATGACTATCGCCCTGTTGCACTCACCCCGATCGTGATGAAGTGCTTCGAGAGAATAGTCATGACTCATATCCAGAAGACCATTCCGAACACTATAGATCCAGTTTGCATACAGTCGGAACCAGTCCACAGACAACGCAGTGAACACTGCCCTTCACACAGCCCTCACACACCTGGAGGGCAAGGACACGTATGTTAGAATGCTCTTTATTGACTACGGCTCAGCATTTAACACGGTCATCCCACACAAACTCTCAAAAAAGCTCTTCACATGAACTGATCAGGCATAACATTATGAGCACCTCCTTGTTTTTACGCTCATTGTCCATTTATCAGCTCCACTTACTATATAGGTGCACTTTGTAGTTCTACAGTTACAGACTGTAGTCCATCTGTTTCTCTGATACTTTGTTAGCCCCCTTTTACCCTGTTCTTCAATGGTCAGGACCCCCACAGAGCAGGTACTATTTGGGTGGTGGATCATTCTCAGCAATGACACTGACGTGGTGCTGGTGCGAGTGGATCAGACACAGCAGTGCTGCTGGAGTTTTTAAACACTGTGTCCACTCACTGTCCACTCTATTAGACACTCCTACCTTGTCGGTCCACCTTGTAGATGTAAAGTCAGAGATGATAGCTCATCTGCTGCTGCACAGTTTGTGTTGGTCATCCTCTAGTCCTTCATCAGTGGTCACAGGACGCTGCCCACAGGACGCTGTTGGCTGGACATTTTTGGTTGGTGGACTATTCTCAGTCCAGCAGTGACACTGAGGTGTTTAAAAACTCCAGCAGCACTGCTGTGTCTGATCCACTCACACCAGCGCAACACACATATGTGATAAATGACCTTCTGTAAGACTCTTTTCTCACAAAAGAAAATAATGCCCCCTGCTGGTGTAACACCCTTTCAGGGCCAGTGTGATCATTAATCAGACTGTAAGCTGGATTTTATTGTACTTTTTATGATACTGGGGACAAATTACTGTTATACTGTTGGATCTGTGCTGTGAAACATGGAGTTGGAGTTTGTGCAGCCAGTCTGCAGCAGTGAGAGTACCACTCTGAGCTTAATAGTCAATAATAACACTTCTCTTTCTAGCATCATCCTTTCATTCATTCATATTTAACCAGATACTTATCATAAAATACCTACTACCTTTACACAGTCTGGTTCAAGAATATTCAGGGTTTTGGGGTGTGGCCACTTCAAATGGCCTTTTCTGACTGATCTATTTATTATTTCATTGGACTGCATTCTGCTAATCCTTCATTTTAACAGAGTATCTATCTCGTGAGTTTAAATACACAAGTTGAAGTCTTTTTAAATGGACAGTATCTTTGTGTATTACTGGCAAAGCTTTTATTACTTTTGTGATCTTTGCTCAGCAGAAACATAAAACCTGTGAACTTTGATAAGTAAATGAACTTTGAGATTCAGTAGGAATGAGAAATCAGATAATGTTCTCAGAACACACATTATAGTCTGCCTGAGGAGTTCTGTTTTAGTCATGAGAGGAACATAGACCACATTAAAATCTTTAGATAAGTGATTGTTGTTGTGTAATTTGTTGAGTGTAGAATTTTTCAATTCTAAATTATAATCATATAACTTTATACAGTAATCAGATTTAGCTCACGTTAATTTTGTCAGACTGAATAATATTAATGCAAGCTACTATTCGCCAGTTGCATTATGAATAAAACCTATAATAGCTGTTGTCTTTCTTTTGTGTGCTATGTGGTGTAATAGCAAGTCTCAAATAATATGAGTGGTAAATTAGCTGGCAAAAGCAGTTTGGAGTGGCCACATGCCAAACACTGAATGTTCTTGAACCAGACTATGTAAACGTTTAAGTATTTTATGATACCAATCTTAGTTTTCAACCTCACTCTAAGTTGGTGTTAACGTTAGCCAAAAATGTTTCTACTGTTGTCAACCTTATGGCTTTGGCTGCCAAATACTTGAAATTTCATGCACAAAAATAATTACATTTTTGGTATAGACATGGTCATTTTCAAGTAGTATTTTACTAAATACTTTTAAAGTTTGTATTCATAACAAGTACTCGGTCCATTACTAGTGTTCATCTCTAGTTTGGAGAAGACTCTAAAAGCACACTAATAAGATGATCAGTGAACAGGCTGTAAAACACTCTTACCTGTGACCTGCTGTGGGCGGGGCTAGTCTACTACCTGAGTGAGGATCTGTCTCTGATCTGGGAGCAGCTCGCTCTACCCGGATGCTGGTTTAAGAGGAAAAGCTGTACTGTTCTCAGGTCAGTGGTTGTAGGTTTTTTCCACCAGCTGTGAATATTGTGAGTGTACTTGTTTCAGTCTAGCTGCATTCATTAACATTAGAGGAAACACAGTGAGTATCTTTCAGTATTTCTCTGCATGTCTGAAATGATTTAGCCATGCCCTATGACCCATATTTCTATTCAATTAAGAGACTGCATTGTTTTTCTGCATTTGTGTGTTTATGTTTAATTCTGTAGGAGAAGTCATGACTTCCAAAATTTGTCTTCCTTGGAAAAAGCACAAAAAGAAAGGCCAGATGTGAGAATAGTGTGACACTGTGAACACAGATGTGCTGATGAAGTGTTTTCAGTTGATAAGGTAGCTAAGCAGTCATAGAACTGAGCTTTGGATCAAGAGCTTCAGTCCCAGCTGATGATCACTGATACATACAGACACTGTGCCTTTAAACAAGACACTAAAGCTCAAAATGTTCCAGGAAAAGGTTTACGTGATTTCTTCAAGCAATTCATGTTACTGGACCAATATCCCTAGCCTATTCCTGTAATAACATTTAGCCAAATACTGCCATCTGATATCATCACTGTCTGAGAGCTACTAATCCCTGAGCCACAAATTCTCTCCAAAATGCAACAATCCTATTCAGTGCTTCAGGTCATAAAATTAAGCAATATTTTTAATTGTTGAAAAAATGAAACATTTACTGCAGCTAAATATAGGCAAACATTTAAGCTCAAAAAAGCACTATCAATAGTCCGTATGTGTTGCTGGCTAATGTTAGCTGAGGCATTAACAAAGTCCTTCCAAAACGTATTGTTTTCCAGAAAAGTATACCATTGTGTAGCTCCTTCCAGTTCCTAAGTGAAGTCGAGTTGTAAAATATCTTTTTATTTCTTTCTCTGCTTGTCTTTACTATACAGCCTTTTTTATACACTTCTCCATTAAGAGTTAATACAGGCTTGATGTCATTCATGCTCCTTAGACTCTAATTGTGGGAGGTATCTGGCCAGTTCAGTGTTAAAGCACGGTGGCAAATTGAAACATCAGGCTATGTAAAACTTCTGAATCTACACCTGTTTGATGATTTATTTGAATGAGAACTCTTACTCTTAGCACACTTAACTACCTGTCTAGGGAGCATGCAAGTTTGGCTATTGAGCTTGTTAACAAGTAGGCAATAGAAATGTAAAAGCTGGTTCAAAGCTGTTCTGACCTATGCAATCCAAATCTTTGGGCTCTCTGAAAACAAGTCATGTGAAAATGGTTCAAATTGCCCAACCATAGTCTGAGAAATTCACACATTTATTCTCATTGAAGTCTCTATAAGCTTTTTCTAAGACAAATATATTCTAATGTCAAATATTACCTGTAAAGTGCCAGTTTAGCTGCAGGTTTTCAGTCCAATAGAGCAGGCGCACACCTGATTCTAGTATAGTCAGTTGGTCTCTGTCTTCAGTTTATCAGGTGTGCTCCTGCTTTGTTGGAATAAAACCTGCAGCCACACAGTTGACTGTATACAACCCCATTTCCAAAAAAGTTGGAATGCTATGCAAAATGTAAATAAGAATGGAATGCAACGATGGATGCGCAAATCATGTAAACCCTATATTTAATTAGAAATAGTACAAAGACAACATATCAAATGTTGAAAAATATATGCCCATTTTGAATTTAATGCCAACAACACATTCCAAAAAAGTTGGGACAGGGCATGTTTACCACTGTGTTTCATCACCTCTTCTTTTAACAACACTCTGTGAGCATTTGGAAACTGAAGTGACCAATTATTTCAGGTGGGTTTTTTACACAACTTTACCAGTCTTTTGTTGCCCCCATCCCAACTTTTTTGAAATGCGTTGCTGGCATCAAACTCAAAATGGGCATATATTTTTCAAAAAACATTTCTCAGGTAGGGTTTAAATGATTTGCACATTATTGCATTCTATTTTTACACTTTGCACAGCATCCCAACTTTTTTGGAAATGGAGCTGTATATAATGAAAACATGAATAATAAAGGATTATTTGTACATCTGGTCATTTGGCATTTGGGATGTTATTGTTCTGTGAAAATCCTGCTCCTGAGTGAAGCCTGGGCAGACGCAGTAACACCTACTGATCTGTCTCTTATGATGCCGAACCATTTTGTCTTATGATTACGTCACCAAGAGTCAAAATCTTACCAAAGAAAAATTTATGGACTCACAGGCTGCATTAAAATCTTTTTCATTTAGAAATGTTGACGATGAGAACATGGATTTTAATGTGTAAAATCGGATAAAACTATCCCTTGAATCTAGGCTCATCATCATCAAAAATAACAATTGTACAGGCTTCAATATTTTCAATAACTCAGAGTGCCTGCATGTTTTGGAGTGGCATTTTAAACATGTCAGATAATCTTAGAATGTTACTTAGCAACACTTTGAAATGAGAGTTCTCATTTAAGCTTTTATATGATTGAATGCAGCTAAAGAAAAAAATAAGCAGTTTTCCTTATAAATTTAAATCCTGACAGACTGATGAATTTTGAGGATTTTCAAAAGCCTCAGGAAGAAGTTTGCAGTGATTTGGTTAAAAGGAATGCTGTACCAGGAACAGTAAAGTGATTTGTTCAGAACATGTCACGTCGTAAAGAAATTACATTTACCTGCTAAATAATGTAATTTACCATGGACAAAAACAGCAAATTATAAATAAAGAATATCACCAGGCTCTTGAACCCATCTAAACTAAGAAGAATTTAGAGGAGGGGTCTCTAGTTCTGCTCCTTGGGGGCTGATGTCAAGTGCAGTTTGGTGATTTGCCTGCTCTGATTACAGTTATTAAATACAGTGTTTGGGTGTGTTTTACTCTGACTGAAGGAAAGAGATCAGATTCACCTGAACCCAGCTATGTGTCCATGAAGAGTGACCACTCAATGGGTCAGCCAGTACACTTCAGAGAAGTAGAATGTTTTACTGATATGAGGTAAGCATGATTTAAGAAATGTTCCTCTTAGAAACTAAGATGTCCTAAACTTAGACTAACAGTGATGTGGAGATTTATCAGTCAATTTGATGTTACTAAGCTATATGAAACTAAGTCGAGTTGTGGTGGTGTTCTGGTAAGTTGTGCTACCTTATCAAAATGTTATACCGTAGCACATAATTACAGGCACACCTGTAAATGAAACCTCTAGGTAGGATATTTTGCTCGGATAAAACTCCTTACTGTCAGGACTGGACAGAAATCAGACACTTGCAGATTAAAATGAGTTTTTAATAAAGGGCTTAGGCACGAAGGGGTAGTCAAAAACAGTCCAGGTCAGCAACAGCAAAAAACAGAAGTAGTAGAGGGGCATACCAAGAGACGTAGTCGAATAATGAAGCACAAATCCAAAACCGGCAAAACAGAATACAAAAGGGAGAGGCAAAACTCGGAGTAATAAACAAGCAAAGGTCAAAACGCAAGAACTCAAACAGACAATGAACGCTTCGTAATGCTAGATGGCCAGTCAAAACTCGGCAGAGAACTGAACAACATAAGAGTCTAAATAGGTTGGGACACAGGTGCAAACAATCAGTATTTGGGTGATTAGGAACGTGGGTAATTCACATGACTCTGGTTAGGAGTCACGTGGGAGTCAGAGGCATCATGGGAGTTGGAGTTCTGCTCGGCTTGGGAGCCGAAGGGAAGCGTGACACTTACAAAAAATATTACCAGTGTTAAAATATGAGCCTGAATTAAGCTTCTTTTTTCACAGCTTCTTGCTTGAATGTTTGTGTTCCACCTTAAATGGGGCAGCAGTTGTGATTAGCTCTCACAAACATTAGCAAACAGGACAAAACAATACTGACCTATTGGTTCTCTGAAACAGCAAAAATAAGTTAACGTTACTCAGCTGTCAGGCAGAAATAGATCATATCATGCCTTTTAATTCTCCATGAAGCTGAAGTCATTTTCTTTTTCACCAGCTGCTTGTTCAAATTTTCCCATTCCATCTTGAATGGTGCAGCAGTTCAGAATGTAGCAACTGCAGCATTTAAGGTGGAACAGGAAAAGTCGAACAAGAAGCTGGCAAATGTCCTGAAAAAGGTCCTCAGAAAATGTTACCAGTATTAAAATGATAATTAGGATATTTTTATAGCCTAAATCAGTTTATCAGGGGTTCAGCAGTGATATTAAGCTGAGTCTGTACTGGATTAGCCTGCGTTGCAGGTACTTTTGTATAGCTTTACATTCTGTATAGCTTGATTTGAAAAGATCTATCGTGTTTCAGTAAATATCAGATGAAGAACAGAGAACTGCAGGGAAACCTGCTTCTTTTGTCTGATGACGTCAATCTAGTGCGCAGTAGCTTTAGCTCACATGTAGCAATATTTATATTTCAACTCTTTATCGACCTCATAATTCAGAGGATCCAATGAGAGGGAGAATCCCTCTCCAGAGAAATCCATCAACCTGTTCCACTGTCTGAATGATCATTCTCTAGTGGAGGAAGTACAAACATACCTGAGTAGAGGAGGTTATGATTGTCTTGAAGGAGCTGAACTCAGAACAGGAGCTGGATGAGTTTGACCTGCGTAAATATGATACATAGAGGAAAGTCTTTTAAGGCTGCTGCCAGTCGTCAAAAAGCCTCCAAAAGAGTTGAGTGAGTATTTTGAATCATCAATGTGTTTCTTATTGTTTCTTAATTTAATGTAACACTGAATAGTACTTCACTGATTAGAATAATGTTTTTACTGTGTCTGTGTGTGTGATCAGTATAAATGGAAATAAAAAAGCATAAGTGGTTTTACGAGTCTCAGGATCAGTTTAGTGTGGTTGTTCAAATACTGTAAAGTGTCTTACAGCTGAGATCTAATTGTTCCACTTCAAGAAGAGAAGGTTTCACCTTGACATTAGCGGCTATATCCCTAAGGATGCAATAATTAGTGAATGCACTCTAACAGATCACAGAAAGCTAACAGCAGATCAGTTTTCATGTTCCATTTTTTGTGTTATAAATTGTAATTGTCATGTTTAGTT
Source organism: Colossoma macropomum (assembly GCF_904425465.1). Classification (NCBI taxonomy): domain Eukaryota; kingdom Metazoa; phylum Chordata; class Actinopteri; order Characiformes; family Serrasalmidae; genus Colossoma; species Colossoma macropomum. The sequence continues at coordinate 57,039 of NW_023495731.1, forward strand.
TTGTCTGTGTTTTACATTTTTGTTTCTTTGTCCAGTCTGCATTAAGATTAGTAAACAATTATAAATATCAGTACTTAATCCTTATTCAATGCTTCAGTGCTTTGTTTCAACAAATATTGTAAAAGTATATATGTGTATGTATGTGTCTGTGGAGGTCTGAAAGGGCTTGGCTTTTAATATATGCACTCACCTGATTCCACAATGTCAAAATCTAATGGCACGCTTACCCACACCCAACAGCCCCATTCATATAATGCCCACCTACATCTGCTCCTTTTGACACAGGCTAGTGCTTGGGCAACATACTATTAGGCTCATGGTATGTGTGTGGCCTCTGATAAAGGGACTCTTTGTATTGTGTATTGTTGTTGTTTGTTAAAGTTATGCATATTTGTGATGTTCTGTGTCGGAAAGTGTGGTTATTGTGTGGGTGTTTTATCTGGGAGGGGGCACCATCAGGGAGGAATGTGTAGCTAAAGGTGATCTCCTTCCTAAGTTTGATGCACTGTATGAGCATGTTTTACCGGTGTGTTCAATAAAGAGCACTTCCAGCAGGAGATCATGGCGACCCCTGTGTCTTACTCTCTGCTGATGTCATAGTATATAGTATGCTAGTTTGCTGATGGCTTTTAATTTTAGGCTGTGTGCATGCCAGCCCTGCAGAACACAGCAGTGTTGGACATCCGATAGACTAACTTTTACAGCTGCGTATTAGTATCTCAGTTTCAGAGATTGTGACCATTACATGTCTGTGACATCCTCCCAGTCTGACAACTGGCCTTTTGGCAAGATGCTGACCATCATTATGTGCAAAATAAAGTGTTCGGCATTAAACCATAAACTAAGGTTTGATGTTAAAAGGAGCGAAAAGAGAAAAAACTAGACTACACACATCTATAAACCTGAAAACTCCAATCCACAAGCAGTTCTCTGACTGCCTTGTTAAGCTCAGGCTACACACTTTTTCTACCCGCAACATAAAGAGTAAACATTTTTTTGTGTAAAAAAAATCACATATTTCCTAAATTATGTAGCAAGAGAGTCTTTGTGATTGTCAGTTTGAATGGTTCTGTGTTACAGGTCTCCTATGTTCCCTCCTGCAATTGTTATGGATTTTCCTGTACTCTCTGTGTGTGTCTGTGTATTTCTTTGTCCTCGCTGTCTCTAGGGGGAGCTCTATCCAGGCTGAAGGTTGGTGTGTGCAGTGGGAGAAGCACTTCCTGGATAATACCATAAAAGAGACAGGAAAATGAAGAAGAGGAGGGGAACCAACCTTGCTGTTGTTTTTTGGTGCCCTGTGTGAGTTTTGGGTCTGTGGTCTTTTTTGGCAAACGTGTGCTGTGTAAAGTGTTTATAGAAAGACAACTATGCAACAGTGCTAAATTGACTTGTTTCTTTTGTCACCACTGCTGGAAAGGGGTAAGCACCATTTTGTTTGTAGACTCTTTTCTCCTGGTTTTAGGCTAGTTAGGAAGTCAGGGAAGTTAACTGTGTTTTCTTTGTTTTTGTTGGGTTTAGGTGAGTTAGATTTAGGTTGGGAGTTAGTGTTAGCTTTTGTTTGTTATTTTGGCCTCTGCTTATGCCTGGAGAGATATGTAAATATATGTAAATAGTCTGAACATGGACCATTGTGTGCTGTGGGTTTCTTTTTGTCCCTTCACTTGCCCCCAGCTTCATTACACCCTAGACCAACACGTAACATTCTGCAAAAAGAACTCTCAAAATAATTTCCAAATGCTCATTAGTGTAGTTGCTGGTTGCACAAGGCAAGAATATTTGTGGTAAGGAGGATTTTGCAGTATTTTTCTGTCTAGATGGCTGTTGTCACAGCCAACAGCTGATATGCATGGCTGTATTTCTTTTACTACAGGCTGCCACACATGTTGCTCTCTCTTTGACATGTGAAGATATTGAAGCTAGATGTAGGAGTCTATCACAAACATGCAAATTTCAGATTTTTACTGCCATTTTACCCAATGTTGGGCCAGTTGGTGAAATTTGTAGCCAGATACCACGTCATATGTTCAAAGGTCCCAGCAAACAAAATCTATGCACTTCTCAGCAGGTTGTCTAGTCTGTCTTTTTTGAATACATGGATAACAGTTGACATTTGTACCCAGAAGAAGAAGACGTACCCAACTTGTATCACATCTAACTAGTGATAACTGTTGGACACAAAACAGCTCATAAACATCAGATTTATGCTTTGTTGGTTTTACAACACTGTGTTCACCACATTCTGGTGTCTTTTGTACATTTATCAATCCGGCATTCTCAGCTTGCTTTTTGCCAGACAAAAGTTATATTAGTCAGTAGTCATAGTCAATTCTGTCACTATGAGAGTGAATTTCGTGGTTTTGAACAATTTTGAAACACTTTTGATCTTGATTTTGTCATGCCTCTCATAGCTTATTTTGCCCGTTTTGATCTTCCGGCTGCCCGTTTGACTACAAATTTAGGACTGTGATCTTTCAGAGAAGCATTAAAGATCTTTCTTGCTGTGCACCTGTATCCCACCTCACCAAGTCAGTCATTACAGAAGACTGGATAGATTCAGCATAGTGGAAACCAACAACAGGGACCTAATCTAGATTGTAGCTGAACAAGGAAGGCTTACTCAAAGAGAATTTGTTCAGCTAAGTACAGCCATGAAAGAGGTTATTATCATGTTGCAGCTGCTCAACCTTCCCAGTAATTTGCCTACTCAAGTGTCACAGAACGATGCTGTACAGCCAACACCTCTGTTCTGCCAAGTCCTCCACCAGCTGTTTTCAAAGCCCACACGCTGACATCTGCCTTGCCCTCTTCAGAAATTTGATGGGACTCCCTTGCGCATCATCCAGCCACTTCAGGAGCAGCATCTACCAAAATAGCTACTGTCATTTCTTTGCTGACAGAGAGAGCTTTTGACTTTGTCACAGTGTCTTCATATCTCATCATATCTCATTAGAATGGCTGTTTACCTGGACAATTTCATGCAAGAGCAATGATGAACACCCTGTAAAATACATTTACATTTACAGCATTTAGCAGACTCTTTTATCCAGAGCGACTTACAAAAAGTGCTTTGTCAATCTAGAAAAAATATCTTTGCTAGTTACCAATAGGTTAGAGAGAAAGTCAGTCCTGAGGTCAGATACTACTAGAAACAAAAAGTCCCTGTTGATTTCTAGAGAAAAAGTAACAGAGTTAAACACAACGCAGTGTAATACAATACAATATGTGCAGTATAATACATTACAATGAATACTTAACTCAGTGGTCATTTAAGTGCTGTATAAAGAGGCGGTCATCAGTCTGCATTTGAAGATGGTGAGAGACTCTGCTGTACGGACAGCCAGTGGGAGTTTGTTCCACCACCTGGGTGCCAGCACAGAGAACGACACGAGCTCAACGCTCTAAACCAGCGGAAACGCCGATAGAGTTTATAAACACTAACGACACGAGCTCAACGCTCTAAACCAGCGGAAACGCCGATAGAGTTTATAAACACTAACATGACTAAACTAGTCCTGCTAATTGAAACAGCTCTACCTCACCCACAGCACAGCCTTGGATTGAAGTAAACATTTAGCTACTTGTGTACTGAGTACAGATTCAGTGAATTTGTTCCAGAACTGCATCACTCTATCACTGGGGTGTCTAATCTTTTCTACAAAGGGCCAGTGTGGCTGCAGGTTTTCATTCCAAATAAATAGGATCTGTTTAAATCATTTGGTTTCAATCTTCTAAAATGATCAGGTGTGCTCCTGCATGGTTAGAATTTAATCCTGCAGCCACACCTGCCACTGGTGAATAAGACAGAACACCCCTACTCCACCCTTTTCAGGAGAAAAGGTTACATGTAAACACTGCACATACAAGTACCAAGTAACCTGCCCAAGCAGGTTTAACAGAAAGTGAAACTCCGCAATGGGTCTTGTTCTTTAAAAGTGCGTATACGCTAATAGGTAACACTTTACAATAAAGGTACTTTTCATTAATCGTACTTCAGAGAGTAATAAACATTACTAAATAGATTACTAAATAGATTACTAACAATGCTTTTGATTTTATTAAGTAGTTTATAATCATTACTAAATGCTAATGTCTCTAATTATAAATAGTGTGACTCAATAATTGAGACCTTAACAACCTAGCACTAGTTTTTTAAAATATAAGTATACATATAGTACCTTCACACATATGCAGGTCACCCATGCCATGGGCACTGATGCCCTTTCATACCATGATAAATGTTGACTTTTGCAACTTTCACTGATAAAAATCTAAAAAGTCCCTTTCATCTTTGGCATATAAAACTTAACGTCTGTTTTCCCCCAAAGCAACATGAAACATGGACTCCTCTGACCACAGCACACATTTCCACTGTTTCAGACTATCTGAGAAGAGCTCAGGCCCAGAGAACTCAGCGTTTCTGCAGTAAAGCAGCATTTCTGCATTGTATTGATGTATGGCTGCCTCCTTGCATAACAGGTTTCAAGTTTCTTGATGCAGGGTTCTTGATAGAGTGCAATCTGAGGGATCAGAGAGCTTATTCATCTTTGGCTTGCATCCTTTCTCTTTATGCAGTAAAATTCCTCCAGATTCCTTGAAACGTTATTCCTTGAAAAAGTTATGTTATGCACCGTAGAAGGTGAAATATCTAAATCCCTTCCTTTCTTTGAGGAACACTTAAATAACGTTCTCACACCTTTGTGGGCAAACTGGCGATCCTTTGCCCATATTTGCTCCTAAAGAACTAAGCCTTTCCTACATGCTGCTTTTGTACCAGTTCATGATTTCAATCAGCTTTTGGCATAACCTGTTTCAAATCACACAATTTTGTATGTACATATTTTTTGATATTTTGTAAGGCATCTGTAACCTTGTTAGGCAACTTTTCTGCTTGTAGAAAAGTTTGGGCACCCCAGTCAAGTTCTATGTGTTTGTATTCTAAATGAAAATAAGTCAACATCTCTAACAATCAAGGGTTACAATTGGTTTCAAGAGGCAGAGAAGCCTTACTTCTTTCATGGGTACCAACTGGAAAAAATGGTGAATTTATGTATTACATAGAGTTTTAGCATTGATATCATCGGAATGTGATTAAAATTTGTTATCAGTACATTCCTATTTGTTGAAATTATTTAATTTAGATGGAAATGGGTGTAAAATTAAATGTTTTAATTTTTTTTGCTGGCTATTAGTTTTTTGCTGGCTATTAGTTTGCTGGCTAGTTAGTTGCCTCAGGTGATATTTTGATCTGGCTATGCACCTAGGCTAGCCAACTCTGTAAAGGCTTGGAATTATTTTGGATGTAACATTACAGCAGAAAAAAAACAACTTCAATATTCCAGCTACTTGGAGAGTTGTGGCATATTTAGCTAGTTTATGTAGTAAGTTAAACCACTGTAAAACAGGGATAGGATTGAAAATGCATTAGACATTTAAACACAATGTTTAAACCATTTATATTAACTAAAAGTGTGTTCTTTCTCCTGAAATCATTATATATAACATGCAAGTAAACACACAGTAAACAGTAACACAAATTTCTTATTTTGAAAAAAGTAGTTGATATCTTGAGAGTTAACAAAACAATTTTGAAAAATATATTTGAACTTTTTCATGAACTATTGACTATTACATGAACCACTATATATAAAACACTTACATGGTTTTGTGTGTTTGAGCAAGATAATGTGGCACTATAACAGCTGTAGTGTGTAGCAGGAACCTGTCTATTCAACACTGTTAAAGGACACTGACGTTTTCCTTGATCAGCAGACTAAAATCTACTCTGGTTTGGAATTGTGGACATTATGAGTCATTTAAATGTAAAATAAAGTCAACCTACAAAAAAAGAGTAAACTAACAAAACATTGTTGTTGTCCATGTTGCCCAAGGCTATATGACTTTGTTTCCTGTGTGTGTTTTCATTGTAGCCTCATTTTAACAGTCATATGCCCCAAACAATAGTTTTTGATTGTGATTGTTCCACATATCAGTAAGTAGCACCTTTCCTCCTGTTACGGTAGGTCTTTCTTCACCATGTTGAGCAAGGAAACCTATGAGATTCGCTGGCAGCAGGATAGAGTACAGTAAACATATCTGTGCTTCATTTACTCAACCAGGCTCAGAGCTGTATTAGGTTCAGCACTGCTGTGAATAAAATATGTAGATGAACCTGATTTTGGAGTCTACACCTCCAGCAGAGTCACGTGATAAACTGAACAGGACAAACTGGTTCAGAACAGAGCGAGAGAGACTCTGAGCAGGTCATCATTTTATGGAGAGAGAGGAATAAATCTAATTCAGAGGAAACACAGTGAGTATCTGACTCTGTACTGGAGTTTCTGAATCAGCACTATAGACACTGTTAACACACAGATTTTAGCAATTTGATATATCAGACTTGTAAGAGCTTTTAACAAAAGTGTCACCAGGAAGTAAATGAAGAGGGTCATCTGTCTGTGATGAGACTGAACTGAAAAATGTAAAGTTGAAATATTACTCAGTGGAGACAGACAGCAGAATAATAGAGCTCCTCAGTGTTTCTTCAGTGTTTTACTTCATGTGTTATTGTACAATAATGCCTTTAGTAAATCAACATTTCTGTAATGTGATTTTATTTTGAAAGTTCATGCCATATACCAGGGTTATCCAGTCTTATCCGCAAAGGGCCAGTGTGGCTGCAGGTTTTCATTCCAGCAAAACAGGAGATTACATGATCAGTTGTTTGACTGTAAACAGTTGATTAAAGAAGTGGAGTCAGTTGAGCTCCTGCTGGTTTGGAGTGAAAACACACCGGTTCCTTGCAGATAAGATTGGACACCCATGCCATATACTAATGACATAACCAAAATAAAAACATCTGATTTTACAATTTTCCTTGCACCTCTGATTGTGCTCCATGTAGTCATTTTCTTATACTCTTCAAATGTTTATGTAAGTGACAAAGTTAAAATGTTTATGTAAGTAACAACATTATAATGTTTTAATTATACAAAATTCTTCTTGATGATATAGCCTGTACGAGCTGTATGAGGCAGTTAATCTTGGGATGTTCCCTGTTTCCTCTCTTAAATCTCCTTCCCTTCCCTGCCTCCTTCATTTTTAATTTTTGTCACATATGAGAAAGTAGGTATCAGATTACACTGATTACACATCAGCACTTTAAGATTGCCAGGTTTTCCTTTATATGTTCTAGGGTTCATTATATGAACTTGGTATGTATAATGTTTTGCTGATGGTAAATTTTAGATTGAATTGTATTCATGCACACACTGCCAAGATCATTTACTTGACATCCGAGTTTATTCTTTCATATTCTTTTCATATGAGAAGAGGAGAGAAGAAGTAGGGAACCAATACTAAAAGCCTGTGTTATTTCTGTTATTAGAATAAAGTCCTTGCAATGGAAGCACAATGCAGAGTTTCTTTAACCATTGGTGGTACTGGTATCTGCGTCCACCAATTACATCTACAATCATGAATCATTTTATTTTCATGAGGAAATACATCAGAAACCAGTTTTTTAGTATTTAATCATATAAAAGTAAATAAATAAAGGAATAAAAATTGGGATTTCCCCAGTAAAAAAGGTAGACCTTTCTTCTACTGGACACACCAGTTGAGTCTTCTTAGAAACTGAGAATTCATTTCTCTGTCACATTCAAAGAGTCTTACAAATTGGTGCAGGCCTTGTGTTTGAGTAATGTCTTATGTATGGCAGCCCTCTGGTGCAACACAAACTCATGTAGTGGCTCGCAAGTGAACACACTACTGTGTGTGTAAATCAAGAATAAACAGTGCTGAAGTTTCAGGTAATAAACCAAAGCACACAGTGCTTATATATGCAAAGTTGTGGGTAAAAATACATGGTCGGGGTGCTAGCTTTAATATGTGTCCTGCTTCATTTCTCTGCATGTGTCTGTTTGCAGGGTTCCAGCTGTGACCTGTAGGAGATATGAGCTCCAAAATGAGTTCATCTGGAGAAGAACACACAGAAAAAGACCAGATGTGAGAATAGTGTGACACTGTGAACACAGATGTGCTGATGAAGTGTTATCAGTCAATAAAGTAGCTAAGCAGTCATAGAACTGGACTTTGGATTAAGAGCTTCAGTCCCAGCTGATGATCACTGATACATACAGATATTGTGCCTTTAAACAAGACATTAAAGCCCAGCTCTGCTGCCTCTGTAGCTGGAAAATCTCATTCACTTTGAACAGAAACATCAGCTAAATGTAAATGAAAACTGTTATCTGACACTTTTATTAATCTGAACTGCAGAAAGTTTACAGAAATCAGTCACTAAGTATGAATTTAAAAACTGCCTAATATAAGGAGAGTCATGAAATTTTAAAAATTTACAGTGCTTCTTCATGTCTAATTCAAAGAGAGAGAACAGACTCATCTGAACCCAGTTGTGTGTCCGTGAAGAGTGACCGGTCTATGGAACCTCCACCAAAATTCAAAGACTATTCTACTGACGGGAGGTAAAGAAGATATCCAAAATATAATTCAGAGAAATAAAGATGTTCTTGCACCATTTATGTAGGGCAGCTTGTTTATAGACGATTCAAAATGACATTCACAGTTACGTAACACTAAAATATATGTGAATGTTAAAGGACATTAAAGATTGACATTACATGTGGTTTCTGATGATGTTTTAGTGTGACTCAGAGAGAGACATCAGAATCACTTGAATCCAGCTCTGTGTCCATGAAGAGTGACCGGTCAATGGAACCTCCACCAAAATTGAGAGAGGGAGAGTGTTCTCCTGCTATGAAGTAAGAATGGTGTGATTATTTAGGGAAGTGTACCTCAATCCCAGTCCCACCTAATTAAAATCATTTAGCTCTTTATAAGTATAATGTAGAGTATATAACAGTAATGTGGAGATTTATACCTGGAACCGAGTGTAATGTAGAGAATATAACAGTAATGTGGAGATTTATACCTGGAACCGAGTGTAATTTAGACAATATAACAGTAATGTGGAGATTTATACCTGGAACCGAGTGTAATGTAGAGAATATAACAGTAATGTGGAGATTTATACCTGGAACTGAGTGTAATGTAGAGAATATAACAGTAATGTGGAGATTTATACCTGGAACT
>NW_023495732.1:0-2290 GCF_904425465.1 Colossoma macropomum
ACATTTTCCAGACATTTTGATCCTTGGGGTGAATATTAGGGAATTTATGAAGGTTAAAAAATGCACACGAAGGTCAGATTATAGCCTTAGGTATTTTGGGAAATTTGGCGCAATATCACATGTTCATTTTATGATGGAATTTGAATTGTTTGGACAAATATATCATGGTCATACATTTCCAACACATTTTGATGCCTTGGGGTGAATATTAAGGGAATTTAGAACGGTCAAAAACGCACACGAAGGTAAGACTATAGCCTTATGTATTTTGGGAATTTGGCGCAATATCACATGTTCATTTTATGATGGAATTTGAATTGTTTTGGACAAAATACATCATGGTCATACGTTTTCCAACACATTTTGATGCCTTGGGGTGAATATTAAGGGAATTAGGAACGGTCAAAAAACTGCACACGAAGGTAAGACTATAGCCTTAGGTATTTTGGGAAATTTGGCGCAATATCACATGTTCATTTTATGATGGAATTTGAATGTTTGGACAAAATACATCATGGTCATACATTTTCCAACACATTTTGATGCCTTGGGGTGAATATTAAGGGAATTTATGAATGGTCAAAAACGCACACGAAGGTAAGACTATAGCCTTAGGTATTTTGGGAAATTTGGCGCAATATCGCATGTTCATTTTATGATGGAATTTGATTTGTTGGACAAATACATCATGGTCATACATTTTCCAACAAATTTTGATGCCTTGGGGTGAATATTAAGGATTTAGGACCGGTCAAAAACGCACACGAAGGTAAGACTATAGCCTTATGTATTTTGGGAAATTTGGCGAATATCACATGTTCATTTTATGATGAATTTGAATTTTTGGACAAAATACATCATGGTCATACATTTTCCAACACATTTTGATGCCTTGGGGTGAATATTAAGGGAATTTATGAACGGTCAAAAAACGCACACGAAGGTAAGACTATAGCCTTAGGTATTTTGCGAAATTTGGCGCAATATCACATGTTCATTTTAAGATGGAATTTGAATTGTTTGGACAAAATACATCATGGTCATACATTTTTCCAACACATTTTGATGCCTTGGGGTGAATATTAAGGGAATTTATAAACGGTCAAAAACGCACTACGAAGATAAGACTATAGCCTTAGGTATTTTGGGAAATTTGGCGCAATATCACATGTTCATTTATGATGGATTTGAATTGTTTGGACAAAATACATCATGGTCATACGTTTTCCAACACATTTTGATGCCTTGTGTGTGAATATTAAGGGAATTTATGAATGGTCAAAAAATGCACACGAAGGTAAGACTATAGCCTTAGGTATTTTGGGAAATTTGGCGCAATATCACATGTTCTTTTATGATGGAATTTGAATTGTTTGGACAAAATACATCATGGTCATACATTTTCCAACACATTTTGATGCCTTGGGGTGAATATTAGGGAATTGATGAATGGTCAAAAAATGCACACAGAAGGTAAGACTATAGCCTTAGGTATTTTGGGAAATTTGGCGCAATATCAAAGGTTCATTTTATGATGGAATTTGAATTGTTTGGACAAATACATCATGGTGATACGTTTTCCAACACATTTTGATGCCTTGGGGTGAATATTAAGGGAATTTATGAACGGTCAAAAACGCACACGAAGGTAAGACTATAGCCTTAGGTATTTTGGGAAATTTGGCGCAATATCACATGTTCATTTTATGATGGAATTTGAATTTTTTGGACAAAATACATCATGGTCATACATTTTCCAACACATTTTGATGCCTTGGGGAGAATATTAAGGGATTTATGAACGGTCAAAAAACGCACACGAAGGTAAGACTATAGCCTTAGGTATTTTGGGAAATTTGGCGCAATATCACATGTTCATTTTAAGATGGAATTTGAATTGTTTGGACAAAATACATCATGGTCATACATTTTCCAACACATTTTGATGCCTTGGGGTGAATTTTAAGGGAATATATGTACGGTCAAAAACGCACACAAAGATAAGACTATAGCCTTAGGTATTTTGGGAAATTTGGCGCAATATCACATGTTCATTTTATGATGGAATTTGAATTGTTTTGGACAAAATACATCATGTCATACGTTTCCAACACATTTTGATGCCTTGTTTAGAATATTAAGGGAATTTATGAATGTCAAAAATGCACACGAAGGTAAGACTATAGCCTTATGTATTTTGGGAAATTTGGCGCATATCAACATGTTCTTTTATGATGGATTTGATTGTTTGGACAAAATACATCATGGTCATACATTTTCCAAATATTTT
>NW_023495733.1:0-6088 GCF_904425465.1 Colossoma macropomum
AACTCAGATATTGACTGTCAAGGGAGCGCAGATGACATCACTTACCGGTGGCTAATGAAATGCTTCACCTGTGAATCGTCAGGTGCTTGCATGTCAGGTTTCTCTTTGTTCTTATCTGTGTGCCATTTATGAGTTTTTACTAAATGTGAGTTTTTTACATTTTCATTTCATTCCCACCAACAAAATAAAACTTTTTTGGGAAGCAAAATTTTATTACTTCAATTCCCAAGAGATTGGGGCATCATGACAATTTGAGACCTAAACCATTCTTAACACAAACTACAAAATCTGTATAAGTGTCCTTTTGTGTAGATTTAAGATAATCAAACGCAAAAATCTGTGTTTGTAAAAGGTCTATCCACAACGGTATCTCAGTCTTAGATATAACAGTGATAAGTCTAAATATGATGGGTATATACTTTTCTTCTTTTACAAAGTCTTCCACATGGTAGAACATACGTTTATTTTTCAGACCATGCAGTGCCTTAAAGGTAATGAGAAGTAACTTGTATTGTAAATGTGAAGTGATGGGTTGCCACAGGTCCAGATTATGAAGTTATGAGCCCTTGGGCACAAATGTTTGGTGGGCCACTACCTGACTACCTTTTTTGATTAGTCAGTGATTTTATTTATGACATCAGAGCAAACTTACACGATGACAGCACACTAACAGCGGTGTTGGGCACATCACTGCTATAATTCAATAATATTCCCAAAGAGACAAAACATTAGCAACATTCTGCACACCTTAATGAGGACACAGGTTAACATACACCCAAACAATGCAAACGTTCCCTATAAAGCAATGAAGATGACATAAATAGAAGCTAAAAACTATGTAAAGTCATTAAAAAGCAGCAAACCTAAAAAGCCAAACCATCAAGCATCCTAGCTAAAGCATATTGCTACTGCAGGCATGGAAATGCATTTTTTTTTTATTTATATCTTACCTTTGATGTTCACTGCTGACACAAACAATGCAACTTTTTTTCTCTAACTTTTTCTTTAACGCACAGCTAAAAACCTGAAAGCTTGACCGATACAATGGCAGATATTGTAGTGGTTACTAAGCAGTAATTGGAGGAGAAAATGTTTAGAAAAGACATGGAGAGCATCCGGATTTTGATCAGTTGCAACACAATGACACATTACACCATGTCCTAACAGCAAGCAGGCGTTCAAATGCAGTTTCACTTTGTGTTGCAGTGCCTTCAGGATGTCTACACTGGAAACATCAGTGCTCTCGTCAAGAACAAACCATGGTTTGACTTATCAGAAATAGCTGCTTTACTGACAAACCTATCCAGCTGTGGTTTGGAGCATATTTAATAAAATATATATAACAGGTTGTGTTTTATCCTCACGTTTAACAACAGCAGTCTAAATAACATAGCATTTTGCTACACAAAACAAGCAGTATTCACTTCTACCTTCCAGCACTCTGGCAGTATGCCTCCAAATTATTTACTGGAAGGGTCATAAAGATCCCGCTTCTCCATGTCATGGAAGACTTTCTTCTCATCCTGTCTGAGGTGGAACAGTAGAGTGTCAGGACACATTAAAAACTGGGCGTCTGTTAATACTTATGCATCGCATTGTGCCTCTCAAAGCAGCTGTTTAGATTTTCTCTTAATTGCTCACAGGGCCCCCAGGGGCTCAGGGCCCTGGGCACATGTCCATAAAACCCACTGTATAATCTGGGCCTGTGTAGCCAAGATAACCAGTATGAGACAGGACTGATATGCTGTGCACCTTTGGTATGAGTGAAACCTCTCAAACTTTAAATATATTGCTGTTTAAGGTATCTGCAGGGAGAAAAAAAAAGCAAGAAAATACTGTAATATGTTCCAACTTTGAATGATAAATGTACTGTAATAAAAAAAGACTTTCTACAAAATTGATTGGAAAAGGAGGATCTGGTCCTTACTTTATGTTGTGATGTCGGCTCAGAAGACAGAATACGTGGTGCATATAGGCGAATTACATTTTTATTAACAGGCACTTCAACAGGCAACAAGAAATGCCCAGCCCAGCGCTACTGAAGCACAGTGAAAATAGTGCAGAGGGTCACCACTAACCATACAACACCCGCTAACACTGACAAACCCACAAGAGAGAGCAAAATAAAACACAGCCATCACATAAACACATTTCAAACCAACAACAACAACAACATCAACAATAGCATCGTTCCCCAGGAGTCTGGCACGCTCTGAGAGCCACTTGCCTTGGCTGCACCCCCTAGGTTTCTTACCGTTACGTGGAGCCTGTGGTGGACAGAACAATATTTTAGTTAGAAATGTAAACGAGATGAAACATAAGGATCTTTGTAAGGTGTTTATATGAATCTCAGGAACTTGAGATCCATGTGCAAATTTAAACAGTTTTTAAAAACAGGGAATCAAATGGGTTCAAAGAAACAAAAAGCAGTCCAGAAAACCAAGGCAAAAGTATCCAGAGAAGCAAAGACTAAAGGCAGTCCAAAAAGGCAGGCAAAAATAGTTCAACACACAATACAGGCAACACTATAACAGGGATTTGTGCAGCAGACTTAAGAGTACTGGCAATACTTCACCAAGAGTGACTGCAACTGAGAGACTTAAGTAGCAGGTGCTGCTTAAATGGGAAAGGATCAGGTGGAGTAATTTGTTGTCATGGTGACAGAGGTAGTACTCGGGGGAGGATGACCTCTGAAGGCCAAAAGAGGGATTGCTGACAGTACTAAATGCGCTAAGTACTCAGTTTGGTTAAGTATATTTTAATCTTAATTCATATGCTTTAGTTTATCTGTGTGACATACAATATGTGAAATTGTCTTAACAGCCTGAGGACCTCATTCTCAAATCATGAAACCAGCATGAACACAAAGAGTAATGAGAATCTAGCACATCCATTTTAAACCAGATTTCTACTCTGTTTACACTGTTACACTTTTACACTGTTACACTTTCACACTGTTACACTGATGCACTTACACTTTTACACTGTTACACTGATACACTGTTACACTTTTACACTGATACACTGTTACTCTGATACACTGTTACACTGATACACTGTTACACTTTTATACTGATACACTGTTACACTTTTACACTGTTACACTTTTACACTGTTACACTGATACACTTTTACACTGATACACTTACACTTTTACACTTTTACACTGATACACTTACACTTTTACACTGTTACACTTTTACACTGATACACTGTTACACTGATACTGTTACACTTTTATACTGATACACTGTTACACTTTTACACTGACACACTGTTACAATTTTACACTGTTACACTTTTACACTGATACACTGTTACACTTTTACAGTTACACTGATACTGTTACACTTTTACACTGTTACACTGATACACTGTTACACTTTTACAGTTACACTGTTACACTTTTACACTGTTAGACTGATACTGTTACACTTTTACACTGTTACACTGATACACCTTTACACTGATACACTTTTACACTGTTACCCTGATACACTGTTACACTATTACTGTTACACTTTTACACTGTTACACTGATACACTTTTACACTGTTACACTGTTACACTGTTACCCTGATACACTGTTACACTTTTACAGTTACACTGATACTGTTACACTTTTACACTGTTACACTTTAACACTGATACACTTTTACACTGATACTTTTACACTGATACACTTTTACACTGTTAAACTTTTACACTGATACGCTTTTACACTGATACACTTTTACACTGTTACACTGTTACACTTACACTGTTAGTTACACTGATACACTTTTACACTGTTACACTTTTACACTGTTACACTTTTACACTTACACTGTTACACTGATACACTCATACACTGACACACTGTTACACTTTTACACTGTTACACTTTTACACTGCTACACTGATACACCTTTACACTGTTACACTGATACTATTACACTTTCACACTGTTACACTGTTACACTTTTACACTGTAACACTAATACTGATACACTTTTACACTGTTACACTGATACACTGATACACTTTTACACTGATACACTATTACACTGTTACACTGATATGCTTTTACACTGATACTGTTACACTGTTACACTGTTACACTGATACACTGATACACTTACACTGTTACACTGGTACACGTACACTGTTACACTTTTACTGTTACACTAATACTGATACACTTTTACACTGTTACACTGATACACTGATACACTTTTACACTGATACACTGTTACACTGATACTGATACACTTTTACACTGTTACTTTTACACTGTTACTTTTACACTGTTACACTGATACTTTTACACTTTTACATTTTACACTGTTACACTGTTACACTTTTACAGTTACACTGATACTGTTACACTTTCACACTGTTACACTGTTACACTGTTAAACTTTTACACTTTTACAGTTACACTGATACACTGATACACTGTTACACTGTTACACTTTTACACTTTTACACTGTTACACTTTTACACTGTTACACTTTTACAGTTTTACAGTTACACTGATACTGTTACACTTTTACACTGTTACACTTTAACACTGATACACTTTTACACTGATACTTTTACACCGATACACTTTTACACTGTTAAACTTTTACACTGATACGCTTTTACACTGATACACTTTTACACTGTTACACTTATACACTGTTACACTTTTACACTGTTACACTGATACACTGTTACACTTACACTGTTAGTTACACTGATACACTGACACTGATACACTGATACACTGTTACACTGATACACTGTTACACTTTTACACTGTTACACTTTAGCACTGTTACACTGATACACCTTTACACTGTTACACTGATACTATTACACTTTTACACTGATACACTGTTACACTGATACACTTTTACACTGTTACATGTTTACACTATTACACTTTTACACTGATACACTATTACACTGTTACACTGATATGCTTTTACACTGATACTGTTACACTGTTACACTGATACACTTACACTGTTACACTGATACACTTACACTGTTACACTTTTACACTGTTACACTAATACTGATACACTTTTACACTGTTACACTGATACACTTTTACACTTTTACACTGATACACTTTTACACTGATACACTGTTACACTGATACTGTTACACTTTTACACTGTTACTTTTACACTGTTACACTTTTACACTGTTACTGTTACTTTTACACTGTTACACTGATACTGTTACACTTTTACACTGTTAGACTGATACTGTTACACTTTTACACTGTTACACTGATACACCTTTACACTGATACACTTTTACACTGTTACCCTGATACACTGTTACACTATTACTGTTACACTTTTACACTGTTACACTGATACACTTTTACACTGTTACACTGTTACCCTGATACACTGTTACACTATTACTGTTACACTTTTACACTGTTACACTGATACACTTTTACACTGTCACACTGATACAATGTTACACTGTTACACTGTTTATCAATATTCACTCATTCTGCCTCGAACAAAATGAATATATTTGGAAGTATTTATTCAAATGTTTTAATCTGAAACGATTCAACAGACAGTCCTTAGAACAGTCTACTTAGTTTAGGTCTATTCATTTAAATTCTTATGGACAAATATTAAGGCTACTCATAAACATGGATAACTGTTAGTTTCACCAATCTACAAGATAAATGAGTGATGAATAAAACCACCTGTGTTTACAGATGTTAAAGAACTTAGTTTGACACTTTGTGGTCACCTGTAGTCATAAGTGTGGGTTTGGAAAACAAACTCTGGGCTTAACCTGCAACAGTGATCAGGAATATCGTGTTTAGCCTGCAGACGATTAAACAAACGCTGTTTCACCTGCGTTGGTCATCAGACTCGATTTCATGCAGTAACAGAGGGATTTCTGCTGCATCCACTTCATCAGCTACGAAGAACGCAAACGCCGCGAGATCCGCCAGATCACGTGGGTTTCATTTGGCGACTGTCCGACTGGACGCCTCTTTTCTTCCCTCCTCCCCCAACAGAAAACGGCTGCTCTCGCTGACCACCGAGGCGAGGGGCAGTTCATCTCGAACAAGCCTACTCT
>NW_023495734.1:0-8362 GCF_904425465.1 Colossoma macropomum
ATTTCCCAAAATACATAAGGCTATAGTCTTACCTTCGTGTGCATTTTTTGACCGTTCCTAAATTCCCTTAATATTCACCCCAAGGCATCAAAATGTGTTGGAAAATGTATGACCATGATGTATTTTGTCCAAAAAATTCAAATTCCATCATAAAATGAACCTTTGATGTTTCGCCAAATTTCCCAAAATACCTAAGGCTATAGTCTTACCTTCGTGTGTGTTTTTGACCGTTCATAAATTCCCTTAATATTCACCCCAAGGCATCAAAATGTGTTGGAAAATGTATGACCATGATGTATTTTGTCCAAAACAATTCAAATTCCATCATAAAATGAACATGTGATATTGCGCCAAATTTCCCAAAATACCTAAGGCTATAGTCTTACCTTCGTGTGCGTTTTTTGACCGTTCCTAAATTCCCTTAATATTCACCCCAAGGCATCAAAATGTGTTGGAAAATGTATGACCATGATGTATTTTGTCCAAACAATTCAAATTCCATCATAAAATGAACATGTGATATTGTGCCAAATTTCCCAAAATACATAAGGCTATAGTCTTACCTTCGTGTGCGTTTTTTGACCGTTCATAAATTCCCTTAATATTCACCCCAAGGCATCAAAATGTGTTGGAAAACGTATGACCATGATGTATTTTGTCCAAAAAATTCAAATTCCATCATAAAATGAACCTTTGATGTTTCGCCAAATTTCCCAAAATACATAAGGCTATAGTCTTACCTTCGTGTGCGTTTTTTGACCGTTCCTAAATTCCCTTAATATTCACCCCAAGGCATCAAAATGTGTTGGAAAATGTATGACCATGATGTATTTTGTCCAAAAAATTCAAATTCCATCATAAAATGAACATGTGATATTGCGCCAAATTTCCCAAAATACCTAAGGCTATAGTCTTACCTTCGTGTGCGTTTTTTGACCGTTCCTAAATTCCCTTAATATTCACCCCAAGGCATCAAAATGTGTTGGAAAATGTATGACCATGATGTATTTTGTCCAAACAATTCAAATTCCATCATAAAATGAACATTTGATATTGCGCCAAATTTCCCAAAATACCTAAGGCTATAGTCTTACCTTCGTGTGCGTTTTTTGACCGTTCCTAAATTCCCTTAATATTCACCCCAAGGCATCAAAATGTGTTGGAAAATGTATGACCATGATGTATTTTGTCCAAACAATTCAAATTCCATCATAAAATGAACATGTGATATTGCGCCAAATTTCCCAAAATACCTAAGGCTATAGTCTTACCTTCGTGTGCGTTTTTTGACCGTTCATAAATTCCCTTAATATTCACCCCAAGGCATCAAAATGTGTTGGAAAATGTATGACCATGATGTATTTTGTCCAAAAATTCAAATTCCATCATAAAATGAACATGTGATATTGCGCCAAATTTCCCAAAATACCTAAGGCTATAGTCTTACCTTCGTGTGCGTTTTTTGACCGTTCATAAATTCCCTTAATATTCACCCCAAGGCATCAAAATGTGTTGGAAAATGTATGACCATGATGTATTTTGTCCAAAAAATTCAAATTCCATCATAAAATGAACATGTGATATTGCGCCAAATTTCCCAAAATACCTAAGGCTATAGTCTTACCTTCGTGTGCGTTTTTTGACCGTTCCTAAATTCCCTTAATATTCACCCCAAGGCATCAAAATGTGTTGGAAAATGTATGACCATGATGTATTTTGTCCAAACAATTCAAATTCCATCATAAAATGAACATGTGATATTGCGCCAAATTTCCCAAAATACATAAGGCTATAGTCTTACCTTCGTGTGCGTTTTTTGACCGTTCATAAATTCCCTTAATATTCACCCCAAGGCATCAAAATGTGTTGGAAAATGTATGACCATGATGTATTTTGTCCAAACAATTCAAATTCCATCATAAAATGAACATGTGATATTGCGCCAAATTTCCCAAAATACCTAAGGCTATAGTCTTACCTTCGTGTGCGTTTTTTGACCGTTCATAAATTCCCTTAATATTCACCCCAAGGCATCAAAATGTGTTGGAAAATGTATGACCATGATGTATTTTGTCCAAAAAATTCAAATTCCATCATAAAATGAACATGTGATATTGCGCCAAATTTCCCAAAATACCTAAGGCTATAGTCTTACCTTCGTGTGCGTTTTTTGACCGTTCATAAATTCCCTTAATATTCACCCCAAGGCATCAAAATGTGTTGGAAAATGTATGACCATGATGTATTTTGTCCAAACAATTCAAATTCCATCATAAAATGAACATGTGATATTGCGCCAAATTTCCCAAAATACCTAAGGCTATAGTCTTACCTTCGTGTGCGTTTTTTGACCGTTCCTAAATTCCCTTAATATTCACCCCAAGGCATCAAAATGTGTTGGAAAATGTATGACCATGATGTATTTTGTCCAAACAATTCAAATTCCATCATAAAATGAACATGTGATATTGCGCCAAATTTCCCAAAATACCTAAGGCTATAGTCTTACCTTCGTGTGCGTTTTTTGACCGTTCCTAAATTCCCTTAATATTCACCCCAAGGCATCAAAATGTGTTGGAAAATGTATGACCATGATGTATTTTGTCCAAACAATTCAAATTCCATCATAAAATGAACATGTGATATTGCGCCAAATTTCCCAAAATACCTAAGGCTATAGTCTTACCTTCGTGTGCGTTTTTTGACCGTTCATAAATTCCCTTAATATTCACCCCAAGGCATCAAAATGTGTTGGAAAATGTATGACCATGATGTATTTTGTCCAAACAATTCAAATTCCATCATAAAATGAACATGTGATATTGCGCCAAATTTCCCAAAATACCTAAGGCTATAGTCTTACCTTCGTGTGCGTTTTTTGACCGTTCATAAATTCCCTTAATATTCACCCCAAGGCATCAAAATGTGTTGGAAAATGTATGACCATGATGTATTTTGTCCAAAAAATTCAAATTCCATCATAAAATGAACATGTGATATTGCGCCAAATTTCCCAAAATACCTAAGGCTATAGTCTTACCTTCGTGTGCGTTTTTTGACCGTTCATAAATTCCCTTAATATTCACCCCAAGGCATCAAAATGTGTTGGAAAATGTATGACCATGATGTATTTTGTCCAAACAATTCAAATTCCATCATAAAATGAACATGTGATATTGCGCCAAATTTCCCAAAATACCTAAGGCTATAGTCTTACCTTCGTGTGCGTTTTTTGACCGTTCCTAAATTCCCTTAATATTCACCCCAAGGCATCAAAATGTGTTGGAAAATGTATGACCATGATGTATTTTGTCCAAACAATTCAAATTCCATCATAAAATGAACATGTGATATTGCGCCAAATTTCCCAAAATACCTAAGGCTATAGTCTTACCTTCGTGTGCGTTTTTTGACCGTTCATAAATTCCCTTAATATTCACCCCAAGGCATCAAAATGTGTTGGAAAACGTATGACCATGATGTATTTTGTCCAAAAAATTCAAATTCCATCATAAAATGAACATGTGATATTGCGCCAAATTTCCCAAAATACCTAAGGCTATAGTCTTACCTTCGTGTGCGTTTTTTGACCGTTCATAAATTCCCTTAATATTCACCCCAAGGCATCAAAATGTGTTGGAAAATGTATGACCATGATGTATTTTTATCAAAAATTCAAATTCCATCATAAAATGAACTTTGATGTTTCGCCAAATTTCCCAAAATACCTAAGGCTATAGTCTTACCTTCGTGTGCGTTTTTTGACCGTTCCTAAATTCCCTTAATATTCACCCCAAGGCATCAAAATGTGTTGGAAAATGTATGACCATGATGTATTTTGTCCAAAAAATTCAAATTCCATCATAAAATGAACATTTGATGTTTCGCCAAATTTCCCAAAATACATAAGGCTATAGTCTTACCTTCGTGTGCGTTTTTTGACCGTTCCTAAATTCCCTTAATATTCACCCCAAGGCATCAAAATGTGTTGGAAAATGTATGACCATGATGTATTTTGTCCAAACAATTCAAATTCCATCATAAAATGAACATGTGATATTGCGCCAAATTTCCCAAAATACCTAAGGCTATAGTCTTACCTTCGTGTGCGTTTTTTGACCGTTCCTAAATTCCCTTAATATTCACCCCAAGGCATCAAAATGTGTTGGAAAACGTATGACCATGATGTATTTTGTCTAAAAAGTTCAAATTCCATCATAAAATGAACATGTGATGTTTCGCCAAATTTCCCAAAATACCTAAGGCTATAGTCTTACCTTCGTGTGCGTTTTTTGACCGTTCATAAATTCCCTTAATATTCACCCCAAGGCATTAAAATGTGTTGGAAAATGTATGACCATGATGTATTTTGTCCAAAAATTCAAATTCCATCATAAAATGAACATGTGATATTGCGCCAAATTTCCCAAAATACCTAAGGCTATAGTCTTACCTTCGTGTGCGTTTTTTGACCGTTCCTAAATTCCCTTAATATTCACCCCAAGGCATCAAAATGTGTTGGAAAATGTATGACCATGATGTATTTTGTCCAAAAAATTCAAATTCCATCATAAAATGAACATTTGATGTTTCGCCAAATTTCCCAAAATACATAAGGCTATAGTCTTACCTTCGTGTGCGTTTTTTGACCGTTCCTAAATTCCCTTAATATTCACCCCAAGGCATCAAAATGTGTTGGAAAACGTATGACCATGATGTATTTTGTCCAAAACAATTCAAATTCCATCATAAAATGAACATTTGATATTGCGCCAAATTTCCCAAAATACCTAAGGCTATAGTCTTACCTTCGTGTGCGTTTTTTGACCGTTCCTAAATTCCCTTAATATTCACCCCAAGGCATCAAAATGTGTTGGAAAACGTATGACCATGATGTATTTTGTCCAAAAAATTCAAATTCCATCATAAAATGAAAATCTAATATTGCGCCAATTTTCCCAAAATAACTAAGGCTATAGTCTTACCTTCGTGTGCGTTTTTTGACCGTTCCTAAATTCCCTTAATATTCACCCCAAGGCATTAAAATGTCTTGGAAAATGTATGAACATGATGTATTTTGTCCAATAAATTCAAATTGCTTCATAAAGAAAAACATCTTATTTTTCACCAAATTTCCCAAAATACAGAAGGCTATAGTATAACCTTGGTGTGCGTTTTTTGACCGTTCATAAATTCCCTTAATATTCACCCCAAGGCATTAAAATGTGTTGGAAAATGTATGACCATGATGTATTTTGTCCAAAAAATTCAAATTCCTTCATAAAATGAACCTTTGATATTGCGCCAATTTTCCCAAAATACACAAGGCTATAGTCTTACCTTCGTGTGCGTTTTTTGACCGTTCATAAGTTCCTTTAATATTCACCCCAAGACATCAAAATGTGTTGGAAAACATATGAACATGATGTATTTTGTCCAAACAATTCAAATTCCATCATAAAATGAAAATCTAATATTGCTCCTGTTTTGTCTTTGCGACGCCTTCGATTGCACTAGAAAAAAGTTCCAACTGATTTTAAGCCAAATTAAAGACGTCACCTCGACAAACACGAAAAAAAGAAGCGGATTTAAATGCTCCTGCCGCTATCCGCCACATGCGAGCGCCTTTTTTGTCATTGCGACGCCTTCAATTGCACTAGAAAAAAGTTCCAACTGAATTTAAGCCAAATTAAAGACGTCACCTCGATAAACATGGAAAAAAACATTCGGATTTTAATGCTCCTGCCGCTATCCGCCACAGGCGAGCGCCTTTTTTGTCATTGCGACGCCTTTCATTGCACTAGAAAAAGTTCCAACTGAATTTAAACCAAATTAAAGACGTCACCCAAAGAAACACGAAAAAAGAAATGGATTTAAATGCTCCTGCCAATATCCGCCACATGCGAGCGCCTTTTTTGTCAATTTGACGACTTCCATTGCACTACAAAAAAGTTCCAACTGAATTTAAGCCAAATTAAAGACGTCACCAAGACAAACACGAAAAAAAGTAGCGGATTTAAATGCTCCTGCCGCTATCCGCCACATGCGAGCGCCTAATTTGTCTTTGCGACACCTTCGATTTCACTAGGAAAAAGTTCCAACTGAATTTAAGCCAAATTAAAAAGGTCACACAGACAAACTCGGAAAAAAAGTAGCGGATTTAAATGCACCTGCCACTATCCGCCACATGCGAGCGCCTTTTTTGTCATTGCGACGCCTTCGATTGCACTAGAAAAAAGTTCCAACTGAATTTAAGCCAAATTAAAGACGTCACCAAGACAAACACGAAAAAAAAGAAGCGGATTTAAATGCTCCTGCCGCTATCCGCCACATGCGAGCGCCTTTTTTGTCATTGCGACGCCTTCGATTGCACTAGAAAAAAGTTCCAACTGAATTTAAGCCAAATTAAAGACGTCACCTCGACAAACACGAAAAAAAGAAGCGGATTTAAATGCTCCTGCCGCTATCCGCCACATGCGAGCGCCTTTTTTGTCATTGCGACGCCTTCGATTGCACTAGAAAAAAGTTCCAACTGAATTTAAGCCAAATTAAAGACGTCACCAAGACAAACACGGAAAAAAAGTAGCGGATTTAAATGCTCCTGCCGCTATCCGCCACATGCGAGCGCCTTTTTTGTCATTGCGACGCCTTCGATTGCACTAGAAAAAAGTTCCAACTGAATTTAAGCCAAATTAAAGACGTCACCTCGACAAACACGAAAAAAAAGAAGCGGATTTAAATGCTCCTGCCGCTATCCGCCACATGCGAGCGCCTTTTTTGTCATTGCGACGCCTTCCATTGCACTAGAAAAAAGTTCCAACTGAATTTAAGCCAAATTAAAGACGTCACCTCGACAAACACGAAAAAAAAGAAGCGGATTTAAATGCTCCTGCCGCTATCCGCCACATGCGAGCGCCTTTTTTGTCATTGCGACGCCTTCGATTGCACTAGAAAAAAGTTCCAACTGAATTTAAGCCAAATTAAAGACGTCACCTCGACAAACACGAAAAAAAAGAAGCGGATTTAAATGCTCCTGCCGCTATCCGCCACATGCGAGCGCCTTTTTTGTCATTGCGACGCCTTCCATTGCACTAGAAAAAAGTTCCAACTGAATTTAAGCCAAATTAAAGACGTCACCAAGACAAACACGAAAAAAAAAAGCGGATTTAAATGCTCCTGCCGCTATCCGCCACATGCGAGCGCCTTTTTTGTCATTGCGACGCCTTCGATTGCACTAGAAAAAAGTTCCAACTGAATTTAAGCCAAATTAAAGACGTCACCTCGACAAACACGGAAAAAAAGAAGCGGATTTAAATGCTCCTGCCGCTATCCGCCACATGCGAGCGCCTTTTTTGTCATTGCGACGCCTTCCATTGCACTAGAAAAAAGTTCCAACTGAATTTAAGCCAAATTAAAGACGTCACCTCGACAAACACGAAAAAAAAAATGCGGATTTAAATGCTCCTGCCGCTATCCGCCACATGCGAGCGCCTTTTTTGTCATTGCGACGCCTTCCATTGCACTAGAAAAAAGTTCCAACTGAATTTAAGCCAAATTAAAGACGTCACCAAGACAAACACGGAAAAAAAGAAGCGGATTTAAATGCTCCTGCCGCTATCCGCCACATGCGAGCGCCTTTTTTGTCATTGCGACGCCTTCGATTGCACTAGAAAAAAGTTCCAACTGAATTTAAGCCAAATTAAAGACGTCACCTCGACAAACACGAAAAAAAAGAAGCGGATTTAAATGCTCCTGCCGCTATCCGCCACATGCGAGCGCCTTTTTTGTCATTGCGACGACTTCCATTGCACTAGAAAAAAGTTCCAACTGAATTTAAGCCAAATTAAAGACGTCACCTCGACAAACACGAAAAAAAAGAAGCGGATTTAAATGCTCCTGCCGCTATCCGCCACATGCGAGCGCCTTTTTTGTCATTGCGACGACTTCCATTGCACTAGAAAAAAGTTCCAACTGAATTTAAGCCAAATTAAAGACGTCACCTCGACAAACACGAAAAAAAAGAAGCGGATTTAATGCTCCTGCCGCTATCCGCCACATGCGAGCGCCTTTTTTGTCATTGCGACGCCTTCCATTGCACTAGAAAAAAGTTCCAACTGAATTTAAGCCAAATTAAAGACGTCACCTCGACAAACACGAAAAAAAGATAGCGGATTTTAAATGCTCCTGCCGCTATCCGCCACATGCGAGCGCCTTTTTTGTCATTGCGACGCCTTCCATTGCACTAGAAAAAAGTTCCAACTGAATTTAAGCCAAATTAAAGACGTCAACAAGACAAACACGAAAAAAAAAGCGGATTTTAACGCTCCTGCCGCTATCCGCCACATGCGAGCGCCTTTTTTGT